>NC_035434.2:84032961-84332961 GCF_002127325.2 Helianthus annuus
TAACGGAACTAAGTTAATAGCGCAATTAGCATAACGCCTATCTAAAACCGGATTTCGACACCAAACCTTTTACTCACTGATGTAAAATATTATTTTCGGATTTTTAAAGATTTTTAATTATTTTTAACCTGCTCATAACCTGCGGTTATGGCAACGGTTCGGTAAATACCGAATATACCCTTTTCGGCCATAACTTGAGTTCTACAAGGTCTTTTGACCTGATTCCAGTTGCTACTGGTTTTAAATAATAAATAAAGTATTTTAGACTTCATAAACTATTCGGGAAACTCAGATTTTCTGTAGAACTCAGAAACTTCTATTATAATCTTTAAAAAGACCGAAATACCCCTACGGGGCATAATATGAACTTAAACTCGTTACGGGCATTATGGAAGGTATCCTACTGATACCACAACCTCTTTAAAGCATATTGACTTAGGAAAACAGTGTAGGACTCTTACGGTTACCCGTTGCGCCTTTTGCGCGCACGGTTCGGCTTATGTAACTAGTTTACATAAATTAGCCGAAACGGGTCAAACCATATTGTTTGACCCCAAAATACAGAGTGTGAATATTGTACCCCTATAAAACAAGTCTTCAAACTTGTTGGGTCAAAATCACATTCCATTCCCGGTTTTCGCCTTTCACGCGATTAAACCGTATCTATCCTTCGAAACTGACCGGTCTAAGCTACGGCTAAAATAAAAGACCCGTTAGGATTCTAATAGGTTAATTTAAACTTTTGTTCCAGATTAGGGGACCAGTAAAAGCTATCTACAATTTATTTCAATTAAGGAATTATACTTGCAAAGGTAAATACTTTTAACTTATTTTCCGTTATACGGGCTTGGGTTACGGTATTTAAAATACAGCTTGGTCGGGCAATTGACCCCAACTCATTAGTAGTTGGGTATTATCAATGTGACCCGTTTAAAAACTTGTTTTGTTGGCATTACGCCTTTGGGAGCTTAATGACCATGTCCCGGATATCCTTGGCATCATTTTACGAAATGGCCACTACCTCGACATCCGGGTGTAGGCGTACACCCGACATTGTGTCTATATTAATTAAAGGTATAACCGTTGGTTTTCCCGCCACGGCTTTATGCTTATGGCGTGTCTATTAACCTTTAACTCGGCACGACCCGGGCGACTTAACGCATAGCAAACATGTAATTCTTTACAAGATTTAATTATAAATTATCCCAAGTTATAAAGAGTTTGTGCCTTGTGCATTTAAACCAATTTTATCAAACATTTTACAAAAGTGTCAGTTGAATGTATTTACCAGTGTAAACTGACGTATTTTCCCAAAAAGACTAAATGCAGGTACTATGCGTAATTGGCTGGGATTTCTCCTTAGCATCATTAGAAGTCTCGCAAGCTTAAGATGCCTGAAGTCTGTTGAACAATACTTTTGTTATTATTATAGATCCCCTGTGGATTTTATTTCAACCATGGTGATACTTTGATATTACATTTAACGTTGAAATATATATTTATCTTTATGCTTCCGCTGTGCATTCATATATTGTGTAGTTTGACTATATTGTTGCCAACTACGTCACGGTAATCCCCCACCGGGCCCACCGGTGAGACACGTGGAAATCGGGGTGTGACAGGTTGGTATCAGAGCCAACACTGAGTGAATTAAACACTAACCTTTGTGTTTAATCTCAGTTACACAATTGCACATACTTGAGTCTAGACAAGAACATAGGACAAATTCGAATTGTTATTCCAGTTTGTCTTTTTATTGTTTATTGTTATTTAAAGTTTTGAAAGCAGGAAATATGCCACCTGCAATCAGACGAGGAAGAGGAGGAAGAGGCAGAGGAATGATCATTACTCACAATGATCACGAGGCTGGACCTTCTAACATGCAAGCTCCTTCAAGTACAAGAAGTGAGGAACCATAGAGACGAAGAAGAAACCTCTTTGAACCTGCGAGACATTCTACCTCGCATAGCTCAACACCCTCATACCGTCATTCATTTGGACCAGATTCGGAAAACAATCCCAATAACCCTCAACCATTCTTTATACCTCTCCAGCGATCTGCTTCGCACCGTTCTTATGGCGATCCTTCACCTTTCTTCGTAGGACAGTTTAACCCGGCGGATTATGTCCAAGAGCCAATAGGGTATAACCCTTTAGGACCAGAGGATCACTTTTCTGAAGACAATGCAGTGGATATGGACGAGGATACAGATCCCGTCGAGCCTGCACGGGGTACTCCCAATCATCCAATCGAGATTTCTGATGGGTCATCCTTCCATGGAACACCCTATCAAGGTCCCGACAGCTACCAGGCGAGGTTTGACCAATGTAACTGGTACTTTACACCTTCACAACATTTCTCGCCTCACGACCAACAGCAACAACAGGATCCTTCTGAGGATTCGCGGTTTGTGGCCGTTACGCCACCGCCACCGCCATCGGTTCAACCAGTAATTCCAGATCCGCCAAGGCGAAGAAGATCAGGCGCACGGATGTCCACCCGAGGAGGGGAATTCCATTTCAGCACCCCTCGCCACTCGAGTGCTAGTCACTTTCCGTCAGTACTTGAAGAAGAACCACAATTAGGGGAACCTTCTGGTCACCCTGCAGAGGTGAATTCTGCACCAGTTGCACCACCTCCGCCACCATTCGGATATAACAATCCGATACCAGCGTACGGCGCTTCCACGGCGTACAATCCGTTTGAGCAGCCGACTCACACGCACTACAACTATACCTATGATGCCGATCCATATGTGGTAGCGGAAAATTATAATGCGCTTCATGGAACCTCTTGGAGACCAGATTACTCAGCTCATGGGTATCCAATACCTCCTAGACCTCCGGTTCAGCAACCGTCGCAGCAGCCACATTTTTCTCCACCGGAGCAAGAAGAAATACTCCACCGTTTAAACCGAGTGGAACGAGACTTCGAACAAGAACGTAAGAGTAATCGTGGATTTCTCAAGGGCCTAGCAAACCTGCTAAAAGGGAGGAAGAAACGAGATCATTAGTCTCCTTATATATTGTTGTATCACTATTACAATTTAGTCCCTGCGTGGACATTTATCGTATTTCAGTCCCTACGTGGACTTATCTTTTAGTCCCTGCGCGGACATCTATCTTGTATTGGTCCCTGCGTGGACTTGTTATTCTATAAACCTCTGTGTAGGTATTTATTTATTTAAAAAGTCCCATTTAGGGCAGCGTGTAATCATATTTAAAATTTATGGAATGTTATGTTATAAATTTCAATTTTGATATTACATAGGAAATAAATCAAAAATCATTCCTTTTAAATTTAAATCTGCCTAAAATAAAGAATCTTAAGAGTGAAACCTAGCCAGGTGTCTTTATAAGATCCGGCCAAGATGGTAAGACCTGATTAAAAGATTCAGATTCCAAGTTAACCTCTGTAATCATGTTAACGTTCATGGCAGATGTGATTCGTTAAAATCGCACGCGTCATTCTTATATAAGAATCCTTTAAGGATTCCAAAGCCCAAATTAATGATTTATAGATCATGGGTTAAATCATCAATAAAGATGATCGTTTATTAAACATCCATTAGTGATGTAGTGCCTACGGGCCAAACTTATAAACATCCATTAGTGATGTGGTGCCTACGGGCCAAACTTATAAACATCCATTAGTGATGTAAAGCCTACGGGCCATAATTATTGTCATATAAGACAAAAAGGCAGTGGTAGTCTATGACTCCCTGTCAGAAAAGGTAAAAGAACTACGATTCAAACCTTCATGCCTTGATTCTCTGTAATCCCGGCTAATATTATAAAAACGTCCTCGTGACTAGGCCTTTATGCCACTAGCAATATTGTTTATAATTAGGATAAGTTATGTTCAAATCCTAAATAAAAGTGAGAAACAAATTAACCAGATATGGTCTCTGTTTACCATGGTTAATGAATTGCCATAAAAGACAATTCCATAATAAACTCCTAAATAAAATTTTTCTTTATCTTCTGTAACAGATCCAAGTTACCATGGCTGATCCTAGTGGGGAGAATAGTCATTCGAAAGAAGACGAATACGACAACGCCCAGGTTCATTTGACGGGCACAGAATTGAAAGCTCTTGTCGACAATGCTGTTAAGGCAGCCCTGGATCGACAATACGAGGAGTATACTGAATCCCGGAGCAGAACCATATCCAAACCACACTCAAAGCCGAAAACCCACTCCAAATCTCACAGCAAACCACCGTCTAAGCCCAAAAAGGACGATGATAATCACTCGTCCAATGAAAACAGTGTCCGTCCAGAAAAGGTATATACTGACGCATCTCGCGCTAGGGGCTGTACCTACAAGTATTTTGTATCTTGTAAACCCCGAGATTTCACCGGGGAGAAGGGCGCGGTAGATTGTATGACGTGGCTTGACGAGATGGACACCATGGTGGACATCAGTGGCTGTGCAGAGAGGGACGTGGTAAAGTTTGTTTCACAATCATTCAAGGGCGAGGCCCTGGCTTGGTGGAGGTCGTTGGTTCAGGCCTCGGGAAAGGCTGTTCTATACAGCATGACATGGGAGGAATTCATTTCTCTCATCAAAGAGAATTACTGCCCTCAACATGAGGTTGAAAAGATAGAGACTGACTTCCTGTCATTGGTAATGACGAACCTTGACTGTAAAGCTTACCTAACAAGCTTCAACACGATGTCCCGGTTGGTTCCGTACTTGGTAACCCCGGAGCCAAAGAGAATAGCTCGTTTTATCGGTGGGTTAGCCCCCGAGATAAAGGCAAGCGTAAAGGCCTCTCGGCCAGCGACCTTTAGATCTGTAGCCGACATATCTTTGTCCCTTACTCTTGATGCGGTCCGACAAAGATCGCTGAGGAACAAAGAGGCTGAAAAGAGAAAGCGTGAAGAAGATACTTCACGGAGGTCGGGCAAGAAGCACCGTGGAAACGGTGATAACAAGAGAGGGTCGGAGTCAAGGAAGGATGGGCAACAGTCTGGTGAGAAGCCCAAGTGCAAGAATTGCAAGAGACATCACTTTGGAAAGTGTAGACTCGAATCAAACTCGCAGACTCAGTCAAAGTCGTATGCTTGCGGGTTATGCAAATCCAAGGACCACAAGACCGTGGATTGCAAAAAGATAAAGGATGCAACCTGCTACGGCTGCAACGAGAAGGGGCACATTAAAAGCAACTGCCCTAAATATGCCAAGAAGCCTGAAGAAGCCAAGAAGACCAATGCAAGAGTCTTCAGGATGGAGGCGAAAGAAGCAGTGCTAGATGATAACGTGATCACAGGTACTTTTCTCGTAAATGATATCTTTGCAAGAGTACTTTTTGATTCGGACGCTGATAAGTCTTTCGTAGATCATAAATTTTGCAAATTGATAAATATGCCTATCAAAACCTTAAATGTGAACTACGAGGTAGAGCTAGCAGATGGCACCATAGAAACCGTCTCCACTGTGTTAGATGGATGTGTGATATCCATTAAGAACCACTCTTTTCCTCTATCTCTACTTCCCTTTAAATTGGCCGGTTTTGACCTAGTATTGGGTATGGACTGGTTATCTCACAACCAGGCCCAAATCATCTACAACAGAAAGCAAGTGGTGATAAAGACTCCGTCTGGTGAATCGCTTACCATTCGGGGAGATACCCAGTACGGATTGCCTGAGCAAGTGACTATGCTCAAGGCTTCAAAATGTCTAAAGAAAGGTTGTGTCATCTACATGGCACAAGTGATTATTGAAGAACCTAAACCGAAGATAGAAGACATTCCCGTCATTTCGGAATATCCAGAAGTTTTCCCTGAGGATCTACCTGGTTTGCCACCAGATAGGCAAGTGGAATTCAGGATCGATATCATCCCTAGAGCAGCACCTATTGCTAGAGCGCCTTACAGGTTAGCACCAACCGAAATGAAGGAGTTGAGGACCCAGCTGGATGAACTGTTAGCTAAAGGTTTCATCAAACCCAGTTCGTCTCCCTGGGGAGCACCTGTCCTGTTTGTTAAGAAGAAGGACGGATCGATGCGTCTGTGCATCGATTATCGCGAGCTTAATAAGGTCACGATAAAGAATAGATATCCCTTGCCGAGGATCGACGATTTGTTCGATCAGTTACAAGGGGCAAGTTATTTCTCGAAGATCGATTTGAGGTCAGGCTACCATCAACTGAAAGTCAGAGATGAAGACGTACATAAAACCGCATTTAGGACTCGTTATGGTCACTACGAGTTCCTAGTGATGCCTTTTGGGCTCACTAATGCATCGGCTGCGTTCATGGATCTCATGAATCGCGTCTGCAAGCCGTACTTAGACAAATTCGTCATCGTTTTCATCGACGACATTCTTATCTACTCTAAGAACCGAGCTGACCATGAGAAACACCTTCGCTGTATTCTCAAACTCCTGCATCATGAGAAACTCTATGCCAAATTCTCTAAGTGCGAATTCTGGCTTCGAGAAGTCCAATTTCTAGGACACGTTGTCAGCGAACGTGGTATCCAAGTGGATCCCGCTAATGTTGAAGCTGTTATGAATTGGCAAGAGCCAAAGACGCCTACAGAGATTCGTAGTTTCCTGGGGTTAGCAGGATATTACAGGCGTTTCATTGAAAATTTTTCAAGGATTGTTGCGCCCTTAACTTCCTTGACCAAGAATAAAGTAAAGTTCGTTTGGGGCCCTAAGCAGCAAGAGTCCTTTGATATTCTAAAGCAAAAGCTGAGCAACGCTCCTGTGCTGACATTACCTGAAGGTACCGAGGAGTTCGTAGTTTACTGTGACGCATCACACACTGGCATGGGGTGTGTGCTCATGCAGAAAGGCAAGGTTATTGCCTATGCTTCGAGACAGTTAAAGGTGCACAAGAAGAATTACACCACCCATGACTTGGAGCTGGGTGCCGTTGTGTTCGCACTAAAACTGTGGAGGCATTATCTGTATGGTATCAAGTTTGTGATCTATTCGGATCACAAGAGCCTTCAACATCTGTTTAATCAGAAGGAATTGAACATGAGGCAACGCCGTTGGATGGAGACTTTAAATGATTATGATTGTGAAATCAGATATCATCCCGGCAAGGCGAATGTAGTCGCTGATGCCCTGAGTAGAAAGGAAAGGGTAAAACCCATCCGAATCAATGCCAAGAGCATTGAAGTGAAGAATAATTTGATTGAAAGGTTGTTAGCTGCACCGCAAGAAGCTGTGTTGGAAGCTAACTATCCTAAAGAGAAGCTGGGAGTAACTGAGGAGCAGTTAACTCTTAGCAAGGACGGAATCTTACGATTAAATGGACGAATATGGGTTCCAATTTATGGAGAACTACGAGATGTTATCCTCCAGGAAGCCCATAGTTCCAAATATTCTGTTCACCCGGGAGCTGATAAGATGTATCAGGATCTAAAGGCAAATTATTGGTGGATAGGCTTGAAAAAGTCTGTAGCCGCTTATGTAGCCAAATGCTTGACTTGTGCGCGAGTCAAAGCTGAGCATCAAAAGCCGTCAGGCTTGCTACAACAGCCTGAACTTCCTGAATGGAAGTAGGAATGTGTAACTATGGATTTTATTACCAAGTTACCCAAGACAAGGAAAGGAAATGACACAATATGGGTTATAGTCGATAGACTGACTAAGTCAGCACATTTCTTACCCATCAAGGAGACTTATAGCTCCGACATGTTAGCCTAGTTATACGTTGATAAGATTGTAGCCTTACATGGCATACCTGTGTCTATTATCTCCGACAGAGATACTAGATACACGTCTCATTTCTGGAAAAGTTTCCAGCAATCTTTGGGCACACGTTTGAATTTTAGTACGGCTTACCATCCTCAGACAGACGGTCAGAGTGACCGTACTATTCAAACGTTGGAAGACATGCTACGTGCATGTGCTATTGATTTGGGTGGTAGTTGGGATAAGAACCTACCACTAATCGAATTCTCCTACAACAATAGCTACCATACCAGCATTAAGGCTGCGCCTTTCGAGGCATTATACGGTAGAAAGTGTAGATCGCCTGTTTGTTGGGCGGAAGTTGGAGATGTCCAATTATCAGGACCAGAGATAGTCTTCGAGACGACGAACAAGATTGTCCAGATTCGAGACCGTCTCAAAGCTGCCCGAGATAGGCAGAAGAGTTACGCGGATCCAAAGCGTAAAGATTTTCACTTCGAAGTAGGTGAAAAAGTGTTACTTAAAGTATCACCCTGGAAGGGGGTGATGCGTTTCGGTAAGAAAGGCAAACAAAGCCCGAGATACATAGGACCTTTCGAGGTTATCGAACGTGTTGGGTCAGTTGCCTATAAGTTAAACTTACCGGAGGAGCTCAATGGAATTCACAGTGTGTTCCACATCTGCAATCTAAAGAAGTGCTTCGCTGATGAATCACTGGTGATACCACACACAGATGTGCATATAGATGAGAGCTTAAAATTTGTGGAAAAACCTTTGTCGATTGAAGATCGACAGGTAAAGAAGCTTCGAAGGAAGCATGTACCTATTGTTAAGGTCAAATGGGATGCCCGTAGAGGTCTCGAATTCACGTGGGAGGTTGAAGCCACGATGAAAGAAAAATACCCTTATTTATTTCAGTAAATCTCGGGTCGAGATTTATTTTAAGGGGGTGAGGATGTAACACCTCGAAATTTTGTGTCCAATAATGTGTTAACACGTGTCATGAGTTTACACGTGGCATTAAATATTAAATAAAGGACTAAAGTTGACAAACCTTGAAAGTATGTAAATTCGAGGGTTGTAAATGTCAACAAAGGGTAAATATACTGTATAGTAACCCTAAATGATGCTCGTATCTTCAAACGAATAAATCATGGATCGTACGGAGCGAAACGCGGGAGAAAGTGAGAGATTACAAGCTATAGGGGTTAATTGTGTCAACATGTTTAATTTATACCTCTGAATGACCCTTTGACGAACCCGAAGCTTTGTAACAGTAAAATACGCTCACTAGAATATACTATATAGATTTCGCGAAGTTCCGTTTTAAAACGAGAAAGTTATGATCAAATTCGTATGCGAGGGGTTAAAAGCGTCAACAATAAAAGTTAAGGCTTTTCGGATAGTAATTAAACTAACCGGGGACTTAACAATGCGGGTAAAAGGCACGAGGCCCTTCATTGTAAATAATCGAGGGCCAAATCGCAAATTTACCCCTTCGAAACCGAAAGGTCAGGTTAATCATTACAAAAGATTTGAAAATCTTTGAAATCAACCCTCAGGCGGGCAGCGTGGGTGAAACCAGCAAGTCAATGCGGGCCGCGAGCCACCTGTGGATACGTTTCCTGACATGAAGATTCAGGCGGCCCGCGTGCATGTAGCCTGAATCCTAATGCGGGCCGCGTACGAGTCCCAGATGCAGAAACTTTGGACAGACTTGTTGTTTGAGCTTGTGAACGATTATTTGAGCAATTAATGAAGCATGGGCGCCCTCTACATGCCCCCTAGCACCCAGGGCCACCTGCTGATCATCCATGATCCGATGTAGGGTGTGTAACACCCCCAAAATACCGCCTGCGGAAACTCCGCGAGGCGTGTTACACATCAGAGTCTGAGCCACCAATCACATTGAACCATTGATAAATATTTAAATAAAACTTGTCATTAATTGCCAAGATTAAATGTCAAACATAATATCAATTCCCAAAGAGTTATATAGCGGAAGCATGTGATAGTAGTTTAGCAGTTGTTTCATAACAAAACTCAAAACCAATGTATCAATTATAAGTAATCCAATAGCTTCGATCCATGACCACTCCAGCCCTCCCAGATAGCAAGTCCATGTCTCGTATTCTAACGACCTGCAAGCATGCAGACAAGTGTGTCAGACGACGCTGGTGAGTTCAAAGTTTAGTTAACGTGTTTTGTTACCAGATGTATGTTAATACGATTCAACGTTGCGGTACGACGTTGCTCATAACATGCTAGATACCCTAGGGAGTGTGCCCATATGTATCCGGGGAGTGTGCCCCTTAACAACCCCAATGCTCCTAATCCAAGCATTGGTAATGATCGATCCCATGTACAATAACCAAGACCCAATTACATTGTTTACCCAAGATCCCCTTTCCAAACGTTTACTAGTTGTCCCAAACCACCGGGACGCATGCTTGAGAAATGCAGTGAACTCACCTTGGTTTGCTCGGTAAGATTAACTACCCGCTCACACTTAATCAGTCAAGTCCTAAAGTGGGCACGTATACATAATCAGTTTATAGTCACGAAGTTGGCACGTAGGTATAATCATAGCGAACATCGCATCAATACGCACCAAGTATCACATTGCATGTATTCAAGATCCTACAAGTATTGGTTTATACTTAACGACAGTTAATTATTCCCGTTAACTTCTAACAGAGTCTCACTAGGTTACTGTGTAAGTTACCCAATTCGGCGAAACACAACATTGGCGAATCACAGGTTTGGCGAAACATATTCTGTTTCGTCAAACATCCTTTGGCGAAACACATTTTCTAATTCGTCGATGATCCTTGGCGAAACACAAATCCTGTTTCGCCGATTACTCTTGGCGAAACACAATCTTGTTTCGTCAAGGATTCCATTTCGTCAAACATTCCAATTCGTCAAGGCAGCAGTTACGTTAACATGTCAGTTACGTCAAACATTATCATCAGTTACAGAATTATCACAGAACCCTAATCTCAACAACAGCCGTTACACCCTAACAATGAACAACCAGTTATCATACGAAAACAGGAACCAATGATCATCACGTATACAACCTGAAGTCTATGCGCAACAGTTTCAACACATCCCTAAAACGTACATCATCAAACCACATGCTCACTTGTTTTGCAAAGATCGGTTGGTTATTATCACAAGTATCATACGAAGATAATTAATCAGATCCTATTTTAGCAATCGCTAGCATGTACAATTGTTGCAAGATTCATGAAACCCTAGTCTTCGTCATATGATCGCGACTACTAGAACTCAATCAAAAACAAATGACAAATCATATATATATACACAACCGTTTCATAATTCAGACATACACCAACAAGTATCGATCAATCAAACAGTCATGAAACCGATATGACAAACACGCACTAACCGAGATATTAGCACAGATGAGTCGGATCGTTCGAGGGGCTAGGGAAACGCAGCTGCCGTCACACACAAGAGAGTTCTAGGGTTTTCTGTTTTGCTAAAATGTCACAACTGATCGGTTCCGTATAACTTATACGTGTATATGTGTTCTGGGCCCTTAATGGGCTTGGCGAATCAACGGGCCGGCGAATCACATCTGATTCGTCGAGATAGGATTGACGAAACAGGTCTCCTGTTTCGTCGAGCTATATCTTGGCGAATCACTCTCTTGTTTCGTCGGGTTGTGGTTGTTCAAGCGTTACCAGTTTAAGTTTAACAACCGACTTCAAGTTATACACTCAAACACATAATCATGCAATCACAAAACACTTTCATTTATCACAACGTGTACATTACAAGTTAATCAAGTCAAACACTTAAACAGTCAAAGTCAACGTGCATTCAATGCGAGGGTGAAAGTCGAAAACTCGAGTTGTCACATCATCCCCAACTTGAAAGAAATTTCGTCCCGAAATTTGATAGGCCATCTGCAACACGATGCGATGCTAATCAAGATGACTGTGCATTTTCCGCGGGGGTCACATCATCCCCAACTTGAATGGGAATTTCGTCCCGAAATTCACTAGTTACATGAGATGTAGAATTGCTAGGCTTGGTCTTGTCTTTGGGAAATAAGTGTGGATACTTGCGTTCCATCTGGTCCTCGCGTTCCCACGTGAACTCCGGACCACGTCTTGAGTTCCAACGAACTCTCACAATGGGTATACGACTATGCTTACGCACTTTAACTTCCCGATCCATAATCTCAATTGGTTCTTCGACAAACTGCAACTTGTCGTCTATTTTCAGCTCTTGAAATGGTACAACTAGTGTTTCGTCGACCAAACACTTCTTTAACTGTGACACGTGAAATACATCATGGACATTACCCAACTCAGCAGGTAATTCCAACCTGTAGGCCACCTTTCCAATTCGTTCCAGAATTTTGAATGGTCCTACATAACGAGGATTTAGTTTGCCGCGTTTCCCAAAACGCACCACACCCTTCCAGGGTGAGACTTTTAACATAACGCGATCATTAACTTCAAATTCCAGAGGTTTACTACGCTTGTCAGCGTAGCTTTTCTGACGGTCGCGAGCTGCGGCCATACGGTCCCGTATCCGTACAATATTTTCCGATGTTTCAAGCACAAGCTCCGGGCCTGTGATCTGACTGTCACCCACCTCAAGCCAACAGAGAGGTGAGCGGCATTTTCGTCCGTATAGTGCTTCGAATGGAGCTGCCTTAATACTTGTATGGTACCTGTTGTTGTAGGAGAACTCTATCAATGGCAAGTGTTTCTCCCACCCCTTCCCAAAATCAATCACACACGCCCGCAACATGTCTTCAAGTGTCTGGATGGTGCGCTCGCTTTGACCATCCGTCTGCGGGTGATAAGCGGTACTCATGTCGAGTTGGGAACCGAACGATTTATGCATTGACTGCCATAACTCTGAAGTGAAACGCGGATCTCGGTCTGAAATGATAGAAGTTGGCACCCCATGCCTAGAAACCACTTCCTTAAGGTAGATTGCTGCCAATTGAGAAAACTTGTCTGTTTCCTTGATTGCTAAGAATTGTGCTGACTTCGTGAGGCGATCAACAATCACCCAAATGGTATCGTTCCCAGTCTGAGTTCTGGGTAATCCTGTCACGAAATCCATGGCGATCTGTTCCCACTTCCATGTGGGTATCTATGGTTGCTGCAGTAGACCCGAGGGCTTTTGATGTTCGGCTTTGACTTTAGCACAAGTCAAACATTTGCTGACGTAGGTTGTTATGTGAGCTTTCATGCTAGGCCACCAGTAGGTAGTTTTCAAGTCGTGGTACATCTTATCTGATCCAGGATGTACGGAGTATCGTGACTTATGTGCCTCCTCCATTACAAGTTCTCGTAAGTTGCCATAGAGTGGGACCCAGATGCGTCCGGTTACGTAGTAAGCACCGTCTCCCTTTTGTTCTAGTCGTTGCCTTGAGCCGCGTAAAGCTTCAGCTCGAACGTTCTCTGGTTTCAACGCTTCTAACTGAGCGGCTCGTATCTGAGAAGGATGTTTGGATTGGATCGTGAGTTGCAACGCTCGCACGCGCCTAGGTGCAATATTCTTTCTGCTGAGGGCGTCAGCTACGACGTTCGCCTTGCCCGGATGGTACTTGATGGCACATTCATAATCGTTCAATAATTCAACCCATCGCCGTTGTCGCATATTTAACTCTCTCTGGTCGAAGATATGTTGAAGACTCCTATGGTCGGTGTAGATGGTGCATTTGGTACCGTACAGATAGTGCCTCCAGATCTTCAACGCAAATACCACCGCCCCTAACTCCAAGTCGTGTGTCGTGTAGTTTTTCTCGTGAATCTTCAACTGTCGCGAGGCATAGGCTATCACCTTCTCGCGTTGCATTAATACACAGCCGAGACCTTGAATCGACGCATCACAGTAGACCACGAAATCTTCGGTACCCTCTCGCAAGGACAAGATCGGTGCACTGCAAAGTTTCTGCTTTAACAACTGGAAGGCCTCTTCCTGCTTCGTTCCCCAAGAGTATACCGTGTTCTTCTGTGTCAGCGAGGTGAGGGGTTGTGCGATCTTCGAGAAATCTCTAATAAACCTCCGATAATATCCAGCGAGACCAAGAAATTGTCGCACCTCAGAAGGAGTCTTTGGTGCCGCCCAATTCTTAACTGCGTCCACTTTCGCAGGATCCACATGTATCCCTTTCTCGTTAACAACGTGCCCAAGGAAATGCACTTCTCAAATCCAAAAATCGCACTTAGAAAACTTCGCATACAGCTGTTCCCTTCTCAAAAGTTCTAAGATGAGACGTAGATGACGCTCGTGATCCTCCTTGTTCTTTGAATAAACCAAGATGTCGTCAATAAACACTATAACAAACTCGTCGAGATATGGCTTACATACGCGGTTCATGAGATCCATGAAGACCGCTGGTGCATTTGTCATTCCAAACGGCATGACCAAAAACTCGTAGTGTCCGTAGCGCGTTCGAAAAGCAGTCTTGGGAACATCCTCTTCTCTAACCCTTACCTGGTGGTAACCCGACCTTAAGTCGATCTTTGAATAAAAACTTGACCCTTGCAGCTGGTCAAACAAGTCGTCGATGCGTGGTAACGGATAGCGGTTCTTAATGGTTACCTTGTTGAGCTCTCGATAATCGATACACGTACGGAATGACCCGTCTTTCTTCTTTACAAACAGAACTGGGGCTCCCCAAGGCGAAGAACTGGGTCGAATGAAACCCCTATCCAACAATTCCTGTAGCTGATTAGACAATTCCTGTAACTCCCAGGAGCCAACCGGTATGGAGCTCGAGCAATTGGGGCCGCTCCTGGCGCCAGATCAACCTGAAATTCTACTTGACGGTGAGGAGGTAACCCTGGTAACTCCTCTGGGAACACATCAGCGAAATCCCGCACCACTGGCAGATCCTCGATCCTTCTTTCCCCAGACTGAGCATTTGTAACTAAAGCTAACATTGCAGGATACCCCTTTTGCAGATACTTCTACGCATGCGTAGCCGAGATAATACCAACCATCGTCCCACTACGATGCCCTTGAACCAATAATGACTCCCCATCAGGGAGAGGGATACGCACCACCTTCTCCTTACACAAAATTTCTGCTTGGTGCTTCGACAGCCAATCCATGCCTACCACTACATCGAAACTACCGAGCGTAACGGGAAGGAGATCAATATCAAACACTTGACCCACGAGATCTAGCTTGCACCCGAAAAGAACATTCGAGGCTTCTATTGTTTTACCGTCTGCTAGTTCTACTACTTGGTTAACTTCTAAAGGCGTTGGGGTTATCCCCAATCGTTGACTAAACTCTAGGGACACATAACTCCAATCGGCACCAGAATCAAACAACACAAAAGCAATATAATTGTTTACAGGAAACGTACCGGTGACAACATTGCCGTCATTCCTGGCATCCCCTGCCCCAAGCTGAAACACCCTTCCCCGAGCACCATTACCGTTACCCCCATTGTTGCCATTGTTGTTGTTGTTCCCAGTATTGTTGTTATTCGGGCGGTTGTTGTCGTTGGCGTTTTGATTCAACTGAGGGCAATCCCGCTTAAAGTGACCCTCGTCTCCACACTGATAGCACCCCTTCCTGAAGCCCTGATTCTGCTGGGGTGGTTGTCCCTGCTGTCTCTGGTTCTGCTGGTTCTGTTGCTGCTGGTGTTTGGGCTGTGGGGCCCTACAATCCCTGGCCTCATGGCCCGCCTTACCACACCTGTTACATATCTGACCACACGGCCCGAAATGATGATAGCCACACTTGTTACATCGTGGCTTCCTCCCCGCATACTGACCCTGGCTTTGGCTACCCCCTTGGCCTTGATTGACAGAAGACGACTGGCTGATGCTGCGGTTGTTGTTATTATCTGGTCTTTTCTGTGTCTGACTCGCGCTAAAGGCTTTATCATAGTCACTCCACTTCCTTTTGTTATCATTAGCTGACGCAGTGGCAGTGGGTGCAGCAGCAGTAGTGGTTGAAACACGCGGCGGTAACGAGTTACTCTCTACCTCTTGATCCACAATCTTGTGGGTCAATCGAACAATCTGTGTCAAATCATTGAGATGGGTTGCAGTGACCAAACTCTTCACACGCGGAGGCAACCCCTTGATGAATAACTCAATCCTCCGAGTCATAGGCCGGGACAAGTTCGGGCACATGTCCGCCAATTCATACGATCGCTTCACATACGCTTCGACTTCCGATCCAACCATCTTCAAGTCATAGTACTCGTTTTCCAGCTTCTGAACCTCATCCCGAGGACAATACTCCTCTCTGATCAGTTCTTTAAAATCATCCCAAGTTGTAGCATTTGCTGCCTCGATGCCCAACAACTGCACTTGGGCATTCCACCACGTTAGGGCACCATCCGCCAAGGTACCCGCAGCATATTTCACCCTGTCCCCAGCGGGACAGTTACAAATAGCAAACACAGACTCTGCTTTCTCGAACCATCTCAGAAGTCCCACAGCCCCTTCAGTCCCGGTGAAAGTCTGTGGCTTACAGTCCATAAACATTTTGAACGTACACGCAGGCTGGTTGGGTTGAGGTTGCACTTGCTGACCAGCTTGATAGGCTGCTAAAGCCTCAGCCACACGGGTATTGATTAGGTCAGTCAACTCAGCCTGAGTCATGTTGATGTTACCACGTCCGTGTCCTCGTCCACTCATGATTCTATAGATAGAGATGAACCGATTCAGGAAATCGAAACGAGATGGATATCAAGTATCATGTTGATATCTACGTACTACCAAGTTCACACATAATAAGGCAGAACCCTTCTCACGCTCGATAAGCCTCACTGGGACTTGCATGCATCCCACGTTATTATTAAGTGTGCACCCATAATAATAAGGCAATTTGCATGCTTATCTCAGTGCCTCTTAGCTTGCGCTCGAAGTTTCCCCCGTTCACACAACGAATGGTATCACAGGTTTACTATTCACATAAGTCGAAGAGTAGTGTCTCACTATCAAGTGTAGTATCGAGTGTATCGTGTCATGCAAGTTATGAGTGTGTGACTACTAAAGAAGTAATGCATAAACTAAGCAGGAGACGAACCTTGCGATCTGGAGCTGACTGTCATGATCGATTCTTCAAAGGTGTTTGGTTATAGTCTGGTTTTATAAAACGTTTTAAAACCTAGTTCACTATAACCAGTGGCTCTGATACCAAACTGTAACACCCCCAAAATACCACCTGCGGAAACTCCGCGAGGCGTGTTACACATCAGAGTCTGAGCCACCAATCACATTGAACCATTGATAAATATTTAAATAAAACATGTCATTAATTGCCAAGATTAAATGTCAAACATAATATCAATTCCCAAAGAGTTATATAGCGGAAGCATGTGATAGTAGTTTAGCAGTTGTTTCATAACAAAACTCAAAACCAATGTATCAATTATAAGTAATCCAATAGCTTCGATCCATGACCACTCCAGCACTCCCAGATAGCAAGTCCATGTCTCGTATTCTAACGACCTGCAAGCATGCAGACAAGTGTGTCAGACGACGCTGGTGAGTTCAAAGTTTAGTTAACGTGTTTTATTACTAGATGTATGTTAATACGATTCAACGTTGCGATACGACATTGCTCATAACATCCTAGATACCCTAGGGAGTGTGCCCATATGTATCCGGGGAGTGTGCCCCTTAACAACCCCAATGCTCCTAATCCAAGCATTGGTAATGATCGATCCCATGTACAATAACCAAGACCCAATTACATTGTTTACCCAAGATCCCCTTTCCAAACGTTTACTAGTTGTCCCAAACCACCGGGACGCATGCTTGAGAAATGCAGTGAACTCACCTTGGTTTGCTCGGTAAGATTAACTACCCGCTCACACTTAATCAGTCAAGTCCTAAAGTGGGCACGTATACATAATCAGTTTATAGTCACGAAGTTGGCACGTAGGTATAATCATAGCGAACATCGCATCAATACGCACCAAGTATCACATTGCATGTATTCAAGATCCTACAAGTATTGGTTTATACTTAACGACAGTTAATTATTCCCGTTAACTTCTAACAGAGTCTCACTAGGTTACTGTGTAAGTTACCCAATTCGGCGAAACACAACATTGGCGAATCACAGGTTTGGCGAAACATATTCTGTTTCGTCAAACATCCTTTGGCGAAACACATTTTCTAATTCGTCGATGATCCTTGGCGAAACACAAATCCTGTTTCGCCGATTACTCTTCGCGAAACACAATCTTGTTTCGTCAAGGATTCCATTTCGTCAAACATTCCAATTCGTCAAGGCAGCAGTTACGTTAACATGTCAGTTACGTCAAACATTATCATCAGTTACAGAATTATCACAGAACCCTAATCTCAACAACAGCCGTTACACCCTAACAATGAACAACCAGTTATCATACGAAAACAGGAACCAATGATCATCACGTATACAACCTGAAGTCTATGCGCAACAGTTTCAACACATCCCTAAAACGTACATCATCAAACCACATGCTCACTTGTTTTGCAAAGATCGGTTGGTTATTATCACAAGTATCATACGAAGATAATTAATCAGATCCTATTTTAGCAATCGCTAGCATGTACAATTGTTGCAAGATTCATGAAACCCTAGTCTTCGTCATATGATCGCGACTACTAGAACTCAATCAAAAACAAATGACAAATCATATATATATACACAGCCGTTTCATAATTCAGACATACACCAACAAGTATCGATCAATCAAACAGTCATGAAACCGATATGACAAACACGCACTAACCGAGATATTAGCAAAGATGAGTCGGATCGTTCGAGGGGCTAGGGAAACGCAGCTGCCGTCACACACAAGAGAGTTCTAGGGTTTTCTGTTTTGCTAAAATGTCACAACTGATCGGTTCCGTATAACTTATACGTGTATATGTGTTCTGGGCCCTTAATGGGCTTGGCGAATCAACGGGCCGGCGAATCACATTTGATTCGTCGAGATAGGATTGACGAAACAGGTCTCCTGTTTCGTCGAGCTATATCTTGGCGAATCACTCTCTTGTTTCGTCGGGTTGTGGTTGTTCAAGCGTTACCAATTTAAGTTTAACAACCGACTTCAAGTTATACACTCAAACACATAATCATGCAATCACAAAACACTTTCATTTATCACAACGTGTACATTACAAGTTAATCAAGTCAAACACTTAAACAGTCAAAGTCAACGTGCATTCAATGCGAGGGTGAAAGTCGAAAACTCGAGTTGTCACATACTGCTTGGTCGGGCAATTGACCCCAACTCATTAGTAGTTGGGTATTATCAATGTGACCCGTTTAAAAACTTGTTTTGTTGGCATTACGCCTTTGGGAGCTTAATGACCATGTCCCGGATATCCTTGGCATCATTTTACGAAATGGCCACTACCTCGACATCCGGGTGTAGGCGTACACCCGGCATTGTGTCTATATTAATTAAAGGTATAACCGTTGGTTTTCCCGCCACGGATTTATGCTTGTGGCGTGTCTATTAACCTTTAACCCGGCACGACCCGGGCGACCGAACGCATAGCAAACATGTAATTCTTTACAAGATTTAATTATAAATTATCCCAAGTTATAAAGAGTTTGTGCCTTGTGCATTTAAACCAATTTTATCAAACATTTTACAAAAGTGTCAGTTGAATGTATTTACCAGTGTAAACTGATGTATTTTCCCAAAAAGACTAAATGTAGGTACTATGCGTAATTGGCTGGAAATTCTCCTTAGCATCATCAGAAGTCTCGCAAGCTTAAGATGCCTGAAGTCTGTTGAACAATACTTTTGTTATTATTATAGATCCCCTGTGGATTTTATTTCAACAATGGTGATACTTTGATATTACATTTAACGTTGAAATATATATTTATCTTTATGCTTCCGCTGTGCATTCATATATATTGTGTGGTTTGACTATATTGTTGCCAACTACGTCACGGTAATCCCCCACCGGGCCCACCGGTGAGACACGTGGAAATCGGGGTGAGACACCGACCGGATGGCAGCCCGGTCGGATGGCGATCCGGCCGGCTGGCATCTGGTTCGAGTGCGCGGCGCGACAATTTTTGATATTTCGATTTCGATTGCGATTGCGCGTCGCTCGCAATAGAGTTACCTATTCAAACTACTTTTAATCCCAACTATTCATATCACACGCTGTCTCTTCTCCACTAATTATCATACTATATCTACATACAATCATCCTTGTTTCGTGCTCGGTTTGCGAGTTCGATTCGATTGCGATTGAGTTCGATTGCGTTATGATTGAGATTCGATTGATTACCACCTTTAACATAAATAAACATGCACATGTAACACATAAGACACTCATACACACATAATACACCAAAATTGCGTAAATCGAGTTTGCGAGCGTGATGTTGATTGGATTAGTTTGATTTGCGTTTAATTAACTTTATCGCATTGTTACTTCCTATTATTCACAGTCGTAAAGCGGTTCGTAGCGATAAACAATTTGATTACTTCGATTTTAACTAATTACTCCACATAATAAAACTAACGTAAAAACATAAAATAGACTAACGATAGTCAAAGAAGTCAAAACAGTAATTGAGAAAGGAGTGACAGATCGCAATTAGCGATCTTTTCTTCCTTTGACTTCAATCTTGACTTTGACTTTCGAAACACGGGGTGTTACATCACCAAACAATCGGAATCACCCTTCTTAGAAGCTTCTTTCTTGGATCCTCCTACACACGAAGGAAAATGACTTTACATACAAATTAGTGGGAATAAATTTTGTCAGTATAAAGCCTCAAATGGTGCCATTTGGATGCTGGTATGATAACTGTTGTTGTACGAGTATTCGACTAACGGCAGCTATTTGTCCCAACTACCACCGAAGTCTATGACACACGAACGGAGCATGTCTTCAAGAATACGAATCGTTCTCTCAGTCTGGCCGTCGATTTGAGGGTGGAATGCGGTACTCAGGTTAACCGCAGTACCAAGAGCAGCTTGAAACGTTTCCCACAATCGCGAGGTAAACCGAGCATCACGGTCAGAGATGATGTCACGAGGCGTCCCATGATTACAAATGATCTCGTCGGTGTAGATTCGGGCTAATCATTCCACCTTGTAGTCTTCTCGTATTGGCAGAAAGTGGGCTGATTTGGTTAAACGATCAACAACCCAAATGCTGTCGTGACCTGATGACGTGTGCGGAAGCTTTGTTACGAAGTCCATAGATATACTCTCCCATTTCCACATAGGGATTGGGGGTTGCTCGAGTAAGCCAGAGGGCCTTTGATGTCCAGCCTTGACCCTTGCACAAGTCAGGCACTTCCCAACGTAGAGAGCGATATCCCTTTTCATGCCCGGCCACCAGTACTTGTAGCGAAGATCCTTGTACATTTTATCGGCACGTGGATGAATAGAATACCGGGATTTGTGGGCTTCGTCCATCAAAATCTTTCGCAGTTCGGTCCGCTTAGGAATCCAAATTCGGTCCAGAAAATAGAAAATCCCATTTGACTTATTCACTAATTGAGCTCCATCATGATAGATTCGTTCCCTCTTCAGAGTGCGTTCATTAAAACAGGCATGCTGGACTTCGCGGATGAGGGCTTCGAGATCATATTGGGCTTGGGTATCGCGAATGCTGAGCAAATAACTCCGTCTACTGAGAGCGTCGGCAACGACATTTGCTTTGCCTGGGTGATAACGAATCTCACAGTCGTAATCGTTGAGAAGTTCTACCCATCGGCGTTGACGCATATTGAGTTCCTTCTGATCAAAGATATGTTGTAGGCTCCTATGATCGGTGAAGATCGTACACTTTGTACCATACAGGTAGTGTTGCCAAATCTTTAATGCAAAAACAACCACGCCTAGCTCGAGATCATGGGTTGTATAGTTCTTCTCGTGGATTTTGAGCTGACGAGAAGCGTAAGCTATAACCTTGTCTCGTTGCATAAGAACACAACCAAGACCGAGGTTGGAAGCATCACAATAGACAATGAAACCGTCGTTTCCATCGGGTAATGTGAGAATAGGAGCATTGCAAAGCATATGCTTCAGGGTTTGGAAAGCAGACTCTTGTTCAGTTCCCCAAACAAAAGACCTGTCTTTATGCGTAAGAGCGGTAAGCGGCACAGTGATCTTTGAGAATCCTTCGATAAATCGTCGATAATAGCCCGCTAGTCCGAGAAAAGAACGGACTTCAGACGGGTTCTTTGGCGTAATCCAACTCTTAACTGCTTCAATCTTCGCAGGATCGACGTGAATACCTTGACTATTAACAATGTGACCCAGAAACTGAACCTTCTCCAATCAGAATTCACACTTTGAGAACTTGGCATAGAGTCGATTCCCCTGGAGTAGTTCGAGAACCAAACATAGATGTTGCGCGTGTTCGGCTTTCGATTTGGAATAGATCAAGACATCGTCGATGAATACGATGACAAAATGGTCAAGATATGGTTTACACACGCGATTCATCAGATCCATGAAGACCGCGGGTGCATTGGTTAAGCCAAAAGGCATAACAACGAACTCGTAGTGACCGTAGCGGGTGCGAAAAGCGGTTTTGGGTATATCTTCCTCTTGAATACGTAGCTGGTGATAAGCTGAACGGAGATCGATCTTTGAGAAACACGTAGCACCTTGCAGTTGATCAAACAAATCGTCGATGCGAGGTAGGGGATAGCGATTCTTGATGGTTAGTTTATTCAATTCCCGGTTGTCGATGCACATCCGGAATGACCCATCCTTCTTTTTGACGAAGAGGACTGGCGTGCCCCATGGAGAGGTGCTCGGGCGAATGAAGCCTTTCTCAAGTAATTCCTGAAGCTGGTTTGAGAGTTCACGCATTTCAGACGGTGCAAGTCGGTAAGGAGCTTTGGCAACAGGGTTGGCTCCAGGAATGAGGTCGATTCGGAAGTCGATATCACGACTTGGCGGTAGTCCAGGAAGATCATCAGGGAACACCTGAGGAAATTCACAGACCACAGGAACGTCTTTTACTTCTATCTTCCTTTTCTTTTCCTTCTCCGTTACTACGACGTTGGCCAAGAAAGCTCTGTATTCCTTGCGGAGATACTTGCTAGCTTGAACACATGACATGAGTTTGAGACCCTTCGAAGCAGTTTCGCCATAAACACACAGTAAGTCACCATTCGCGAGCGAGAATTGAATCATCTTGTCGAAGCATACAACTTCAACATGGTTTTCGCGAAGAAACTCCATGCCTACTATGACGTCGAAGCTTCCGAGTCGCATCGGAATAAGGTCGATCGGAAAGATGTGATTGTTGAGCTCAAGAGTACAATCACGGAGAACAGAATTGACGGCGACAGTTCTTCCAGTAGCGACTTCAACATCGAATGATGAGGGCAAATGAGAGCGCTTACGACTAAGGAGCTTTTCAAATTCGAACGAGACAAAGCAATTACTGGCTCCAGTATCAAACAAACACGATGCATAAATACCATTCACAAGGAACGTACCATTGACCACGTTGTTGTCATTCTAGACTTGACGCGCATTGATGTTGAAGGTTCTGGTGCGTGCAGCTTGTTGCTGCTGCTGAGGCTGCTGCTGCTTGTGTTGCTGGGGCTCCTGCTTCACGACCCTATTGGGGCACATGTTCGCAAAGTGGTTGGGGTCACCACATGCGAAGCAAACTCGGGCGTTGACCGTGGGTGCCTGAGTTGCTTGATGGCCTTCCGGAGCCGGGAGCAGAGCTTGATGAGCAGTGGCTTGAGCCGGGGTGTTGCGGGGACCAGTACGGCAGTTGGCAGTGAAGTGGCCGTACATGTTGCAGTGAGCGCAGAAACGACAAGCAAGACCCACCGGATGATGATATGAGCATGTTGGGCAAACCGGGTGGGGGCCTGTGTATGCACGCTTTGCTGATGGTGCATAAGTAGTTGGAGCTGGACGGTGATGATGCTGCTACTGGGCCGGTACGGCCTGGAGAGGAGCAGCAGTGGTAACGACTGCGCAGTTCTTGTTGCTGGAGCTGCTGTTGTTCTTCTTCTTCTTTCGACGTGAGGACTTCGACGGTTGAGCAGCGGCGGTTTCGGCAGTTGGAGCGGCAGTAGCTTGATGCAGGTGCTTCGAGGTTTTATCCCAGACACCAGCCTTGACCCGCGTGTCGTTGATTTCAGCGGCCAGTAAGTAAGTCTCCTCAATCATCTTAGTCTTAGCCGCTTGCACGAAATCTGCAACACAGTCAGGCAGGGCTCGGATATACTTCTTGACTGCCATGTCAGAAGTCTTCACCTGATCAGGGCAGATAATGCTGAGCTACTTGAATCGAGTAGTTAAAGCAGCGTTTTCGCCATCCTTTTGCTTTATGTGCCAGAATTCATCTTCCAACTCTTGCGTTCATGAGGAGGGCAGAATTCTTCCAGCATGACCTCCTTGAGTTCGTCCCACGATAGACCGTAGGCTGCATCGTTTCCTCGCTTGTTTCTCTCGGCCGTCCACAGTCTAGTGCGCAGGACTGGAAGACGCCAGTCGCGTTGAGAGTGCAAAGATCGTCGGGGCAACCGCTCTGTCGTAGAGTAACCTCAATGGAATCAAACCATTGGAACAATGTTGTAGGGCCTTCCTCGCCAGTGAATTCATTTGGCCCACAAGTTTTGAACTGCTTGAAACTGAAAGCAGCTTTGGGGGCAGCTTTAGGAGCTTTGGTTCTCGACTCCTCAGATGATTTGCTGACGTTCTCGTAGACATCACTCACGGCTTTTGCTACTTGTTTGGCAATGATAGTAGCAAGACATTTGTCTCTCTTTTCTTGGCGAGAAAGTGATAGGCGACGGGATCCTGATGACGGTCCAGTTGACATTGTCTGCAATAGACATTGTCATAGGTCTCAGACACGTCATAGTTGAATCTCACCTCACACGTCTAGTACTTACTAAAGCTCAGAAACATAGTCGCATAGTTACATAATCACATAAGCACGAAATCACAGATTCATATAAACACGGTAGCACATAAGCACATAAGCACGTAAGCACGTAGGGCACAGAAGCATAGAAGCACATACGCATTTAGTCATAGAGGCGGTCAGAATACAGAAACCTATCATTCAAAGCCTGCGATTGTTCGAATATAGCGATCGCGTTTAATCACAGCGATTAGGATGGCATAAGCGTATAGTATAGCGAGCATTACTGCGTACAGCGTTTCCTTATAGTAACAACGATTTGTTAACGTTTTGAGATAGAGAAGCAATGCGGGTTGTGTCTGTGGATCGTGGTGAGAGCAAAAATAGAATAAGTCTTCCAAAATTTTAAACACGTAAACAGTTAAACACATATAAACACATAAAATCATCGAATCATCAGAGTCAGCAGTTGCGGGCTCAGAATCGAAACACATAAAAATCGAGATATAGATTGTCTGTGGCTATTAGACATGGACTACCCAAAGCGATTCGACTATTCTCAAGGATCTCGATTCTTGGGCATCCGGCGCACATCCCTCTAGCCATACTGTGAGTTCAGGTCGTTGGAGTCCGTCGAGACTTTGGTGAGAGTTTTGGTAAAACCATGGACAAGTCGTCAAGGTTAGGGTTTCACCCCCTGGCTTGACAACTTCCTTTTGATTTTAATAAAAATAGAGGAGATTATTCATCAAAATATGGATTTCACTCCTGATTTGGTATAATTCTCCCCCATTGGTAAGTAAAAATGCGAGTTGATTAGGCAGATTTTAGTCAAGAGTTTGCGGTTTTCACACCTAATCTTGACTTAATCGCTTGTCTTTATTGGAAAATTCGAGTGCAGTGATAGTGTAGTATAGGCGAGAGTGGCGAAGATTAGCAATAAACTCATACAAAATCCCTAATGGACATGCACGAGTCGGTCTATTGGGTCCTAACTATAGACTAGGTCTCTAAGACATCGGCACGGACTAGGTCGAGTCTTGCCTAATTCCCTATAGTTATAGCTCTGATACCAATCTGTCACACCCCAACTGATGGCAGAATCATCGGGGCGCGACACTGAGCGAAACAGATTGTCCAGAAGTTTCCATAACAATTACCAATACTATTCAATTTAAAATAACATGTCCCATACCATGTCTCAAACAGTAATCAAATTATTACAGACAAAATCTAGGCAAATAGTTCTATTCCGACAACTCAGATTTAAATAGAGCAATTGTTTATCTGCTTCTAGAGACAACTGATTACATTAGTACAGACAACTATTTGTTGGCCTCTAGAAACTTATTATAGCCTCGCTTTCCTAGCAGCTAAGCATCCTAAATACCTATTGGTGCACTACATCTGTTGATTTCGTCTAGGTGTCTAGGATCAGGTCTTACGTTGTGACACCCCAGGAAAACCAGTGAACAATGTAACTTACCTAGCTTCCTCAGTGAGTGCGTACCAAATTTCGGGACGAAATTTCTTCTAAGTTGGGGATAATGTGACAACTCGAGTTTCTGACTTTCACTTTCGCATTAAATGCGCGTTGACTTTGACTGTTTAGTAGTTGACTTGTTGGATTTGTAATTGTACGCGTTGTGTTTTAATGAAACGTGTTGTCATTGTGCATACATGTAACTACTTGTGGTTGTAAAAGATAATATTGGAATTATTATTTATTACACTTAGTCTAGAATTGTTATTTAATACACTTAGTCTAGATCACGAAACATGGCATACTGTTCGAAGGATTCGAAGGACCACGAAAGATATCCTTCGATTCGAAGGATCAGCTTCCGGTTCGAAGGATCTCGAAACATATCCTTCGACCAAGGACCCTATCCTTCGACATCTTTCGGCCCAGTTTTCTAATGGGCTTGGCCCATTTCTGTGATACGTTTATATACGTGATACATGCAAACCGGCAGTTATTTTTCAAAACCCTAGTGCTATTGTGAGTGTGTGACGGCATATAGCAAACCTACTCTCTGTTCGAAGGATTCCATACCGTAATCCAGATTTCCGGACGTGATTAATCACTTGTGAGTGCATAACCTAGCATACCGAGCAAACCAAGGTGAGTTCACACGAGCCAAGGCATGGGTTCCCAGGGTGGGAATGGGTTGGATGATTACTTGTGCATACTTTGATATTATAACGAACGATTAAACTGTTGATGCTTACGAACTGCCTTCGCACACACCCTGGTCGGTAAAGACTATGGTCGCGAACAAACTACTCAACTGCCTTCGCACACACCCTGGTCGGTAAAGACTATGGTCGCGAATTGATTAACCGCCTTCGCACACACCCTGGTCGGTAAAGACTATGGTCGCGAACTATTCGAACCTAATCTTCGCACACCTGCCTGGGAGGCCGCGATGGAACTAATCATATGGAACGTAACGATTAAACCATTACTCACACTATATGATATTGCACTTTAAACTGTGAACTCGCTCAACTAGTTTGTTGATTATCTGCTGCATGCCTTGCAGGACCTTAGGTACATAATGGAGCTTGCACTGGAGGAGCGGGACGTTGTGGGCAGTGGATTATGAACGCTATGTTTAAACATTTCGAATAATTGAACTTATGGTTTACTTGGGTTATTTACTTATGCTTCCGCTACTGATACTATGATTGTTTTGAAACATCAATTGTATTGAATGAGGTTTTACGAACTACTTTATTTATGTTATGCTATGTTCAATATGATTGATGGCTTGATCCTGGTCAGTCACGCCCCTAAGCGGTGATACTCCGCAGGTGGATTTTGGGGGTGTGACATACGTCGTATTGTATAGCATAGGGCACGAAATACGAGAAAACGGGAGTCTGTATAGGTTTTATAGGCTAGGATCGCTCATAGGGTCATAGGGTGTCTGGACCGCTTATTTGTCACATATGGACCGCTTATATAGACATGTTTGGACCGCTCTTATGGACATGTGTCACATGAGCGGACCCAAACCACTATATATAGGGGTTACTTGAGCGATCCTCAGATAGAAGTTGGATTCCACGCCGAAGCTCTGCCGGTGTGACGATCGAGCTGTAAAACGTTTGATATCAATAAAACAAGCAGTTAGAAAGGAGAACAAGCTACTTCTACTTGTATTTCTTATTATTCCGCATCTGAAACACAAGAGATAACCTCTGAACGACTCGTTCGGGTCAACATACGATCCTACAAGTGGTATCAGAGCTTGGGAGGAGGTTTTCTGCAGATTGTAGCTGTTTTTCATCATTTCTTCTCACTTCTACACCTTCTTTTACTGTTTCAGGAAGATTTCACGGTCGGAATTCGCTCAAATTTTCACAGCTTGTGCGCAATAGTATTGAGATAAATCCTGGAAAGTTTTGTGTCAAAATTCGAAGTTTTTATGGGTCAAATCATGTTCGTAATGTGGACCGCTTGTAGTGACGTCATCGTGAACCGCTCTTAGGTCACGTTTTGGACAGCTTATTCGTACATTTTTTATTCTGGTTCGCTCCAAATTAATAATTTGGATCGCTCATTCGAACAATCTTGGATCGCTTTTTCGGACCATAGGTGAACCGCTCGTACAACATTTTTTTTGGAACCGCTCGAACGGATAGTACTTAGACCGCTTATTTGACACCTTGCTCTCTGATCCGCTTATTCGGTCGATTGAAGCTGGTTCGCTCGAACGAACACTTATCTGAACCGCTTATTTGTTCACTGTTGGATCGCTTTTCTGTCATCTGTTTGTCCGCTTATAAGTTAGTATGGATTCCGAATTTTACAACGCTTTTGCTACATCGACTACTCTAGCCGCAATTGCTCAAGCAATGAATTTAGAAAATGAGACGGGAACGACTCAAAAGCCCCCGAAATTGATGAGCATTGAGGAGTATTATGGGTGGAAGGATCGGTTTGAAAACTGGGTTCAGGCAAATCATCTCAGATCGTGGGAATGCATATTGGAAAAGTACACATTGCCTCGAACAGAATTGCAAGTTGTTAAACAAATATCCGAATTCTCAGAACAAGAACGTGCAATGTATAGAGCGGAGAAAATGATGATCAGTCTGTTACAGCAGGCGATTAAAGTAAAGTTGTTACAACACGAGAAAACTGCTAAGTCAATTTGGGATGCTCTTAAAGTAAAATTCGAGGGTAGTGAAAGTATGATCAAAAGCAAGAAGGCATTGCTTAAGAAAGAATTTGATTTGTTCTGTAGTTTGCCGGGAGAGGACACTAAGAAGTTGATCGAGAGATACTGTCATTTAGTGCGATCATTGTCAATGTTGGGTGTCGATAAAGCTCGTGAAGAATATGTTGATAAGTTGGCTGATGCGTTACCTCAGAAAGAGTGGGGAACGTATTTGATGATACTGAAAAACACGGGTGTTTATGACAGACTAACAATCGGACAGTTTATTGAGAAGTTAGAGGGACAGGATATGGAACAACAGAAGATAGCCAGGATGAATAACCCGAGTGGTCAACAGGATGTTAAAATGTACTATAAAGGTAGTATTCCAGTTTCTGAAGCCGAAAGAAGTCCAAAGATTCAAACCGCTTTCAGTGCTGGAGATTCTTCAGAAAAAGTTGATCAGGGTTCAAACAAGAGCAGCAGCGGTTTTTCATCATTTCCGAGTGTGAATCCGAAAGAGACTAACACAAGCTTTCAATCTCAGAGTACAAAGACTGGAAACGGATACGTGATTCAATGCAACATAGCTCTCAACCTTCCAGAAGGTCAAAGCTTCTCTGAAGACACTGCTAAAAACCACATGGCACTTCTGGGTTCAGTTTTGTTATCTTATGAAGGTCTTGTTGCTGGTTGGATAGGAAATCCTATGCTCACCAAAGAGGATTACGATCAAATAGATGCCGAGGAAATGGAACTTATGGATATCAAATGGTGTCTTACGAGTGTTCTTCGTCGAGCTGAGAAATTCAAAACCATTACCGGGAGAAATGACTTTCTAGATGCTCATGTATCTACTTTAGGTTTTGACAAATCTAAAGTTACTTGTTTTCGATGCAGGGAGAAAGGCCATTTCAAGCGGGAATGCAAAGGAAGAGAAGCTAGCGGAGCACAGAATCCATTCGGGAAAGATGATTACTACCGCAAAGCCATATATCAGCAAGTTGGTCAATCCCAAGAACCACAGACAGCTCACAGGAGAAAGATTGAAGATTCCAAAAGAGCATGTGTTGTGGATTTTAGCTGGAATGATTATATATCATCTGAAGCCACAGCTGCACGCATTATCGATCAAGATGATGAGAAACTACCAGAAGGTTTCAGTTGGGATATGTTTGTGGATGAAAAGGGAGAATTTAAAGCGTTCATTGCCAAGATTGTCCGAGAGCCAGATCTGTTTACTACTTGGATGAAATCGATTGGAGTGAACGTATCTAGTGAGGATGAAAAGTCTGTTACATCTGATGATAATGCAGATAGTGTTGATGATGAAATTTCTGAAAGATCTGGAGAAATTTCAGCAGATTCAGATGAAAATGTTGAATATGTTGTTGGTTCAGATGAGAGTTTATCGAGTTCTGATGAGAGTGTACAGAATGAAATTGTTTCAGAAAAAGCGGTTGTATTTGATAAAACACCGTCTGATTCTGGTGTTTCTGATGATGATTCTGAAAAATCTGTACAGTTTGATCAATCACCTGATCACAGCAGCAGTGATGATGAGGAAGAAAAACATATAAATATTGCAAAAACTCATCTTTCACCTGAAAGTTTTCATTTTTATTTTGCAGAAAGAATGAAGAAACTGAAGGAGAAACGAGCTGCTAAAGAACAACAATCTGAATCTGAAGGTGATATTCAAAATGCTGAGAATGTTGCTGAGAAGATTACTGAGGATGTGAAAGAAGTAGAAAAGGTGATTGAAGTAGAGAAAGTGTTTGAAGTTGTAAAAACAATTGAAGTTGAGAAGATTGTTGAAGTCGTCAAGCCGTGTGAGAAGTGCTTGGAAGCTTGCAAGGATTGTGCATCAAAAGATGACATCATAGCTGAGTACGAGAAAAAGAAGGAGCAGTTACTGTTCAATCTCAATTATGTGAAGGAATCGTACGACGTGTTGAACAAAACAGTAACTGGTCTCCAAACAACAAACTCAGAAAGAGAACAGGCGCTGACAATGATGAATGCAACTTTAATGTCAAAGCAAAAAGCTATAAATTTCTACATTGAAGAGAGTGCCAAATGGAAGCAAGAGTTGGAAACTGAAAGGATCGAAAATGAGAGAATTAGGTGGTTATTGTTAAGTTATACTACTTCTGATTATCTCATTGATCGTGTTTACCCAACTATTGCAGGTTTGGAAGCTTTTCAAGACGAAAAGCCAAAGAAGAAGAAAGACTGTGGTAAGAAATCGACTGTTAGTTACAACAAATGTCCGCCTCCAATTTGGGATGGGTATTCTCCTAGGAAACCAAATGAGGAGCAACTTGAGAAAGCAGTCAATATAAAGTTAAAAACCGACACAACTGACGTTTTACCAGACAACATTGATGTCACGTTTACCTCGTCCGATACTGATCATGAGTCTGTTCTAATCAAAAAGGTGGTCGATCAGGTGTTGGATACTGATGAGGAGTCTGAGTTGAAATCTGGGTCTGGAAAGTCAAAGTCATCAGTCAACAGTCAAAATTCGTCGGAAAAACGGTCTTATAGTAAAGAATTTTTATTGTCAAAGGCAGATTTGAATGATGAAACATTCGAAGTTGTGTATACTTTGAATGGTTCGGACAAATTATATTACAATAAAGAGTTCCCAATAATGAGTATTAAAACAGAACTAATAAACAAAACTTTCAAACTTATAGAGGTTAATATTCCAGAATTAAAAGTTTTGAAAAGTTTTAAACAAATTAAAAAATATACTTCTAGAGTTCAGCAACGTTTAAATAAGAAAAAGGGCAACAATCCTGGTTCTGGTTTTCCAAAGAAACCCAACCAGAATTGTAGCTACAAAAAGAAAGGTCTTGGTTTTATTTCACCAGAAAATGATAAAAATATGAAAAATTCTAAAACAAAATTTGAATTTGTGTCAGGTGGAAGTGCTGAGGAGGAACAGCAGAAACCGTTCTGGAGACAGTCGAACAAAGAGTTTCTTGCTGAGAAAAAAAAGAATGGAGATGATATATGTTATCAAAGAGAGACTAGAACCTGTTATAGATGCAATGAAGCTGGTCACATTGCATGGAATTATTCAAAAAGTGTCCAATCAAAACAGGGAGTTTCTCAGAAGTTGAAAGAGAAAGTTGTTGATGTTGACACACCAACCAATGGATCTAAATTTTTTGAAAATTCAAAATTTGAGGTTGGCGAGTGTTCGGAAAAGATTTTTTACAAAAAGAAAGGAAAAGACAACCAGGTGTGGGTTGCGAAGAAAGGTGAAGTGAATGTTGGCGATGAATCTGGTTCCACAAAGCCAGAAGAGCCACAGGTGAAGAAGAAGATTTCAGTGAATGATGAGGATTTTCCATCATTGAAGTTTGAGGAAGTAAAGAAGAAAGTGGGAAAAACTGAGATTTCTGATCAATTTTATAAAGAAAAGGATGAATTTGATGTCGAGAAAACATTCAATGGGAATGTGAAAAAGATTTTTGGGAAAATGTTGAGTGGGAGAGCTAAGGGGGTAAAAGATTTTTATGCAACTAAAAAGGCAACATACAACCCTACAGCTCAGGAACTAAAGGCCATCAAGTCTGAAAAGACTTGGTTGGAAGTTTGTTTTCCATGATAGTCTACGCCGGAGATCCCAAGTTTATATCGTGGATCAGGAATCGGCATATTTCTAGTGTTTGAATAGTATTATTTCAAAGATTTTGAATAGTGTTTGAATGTTTTGCAGGTTGAAGGACTACGCCGGAGCTTCCAGGTTGGTAATTGCGAAGCAGGAATCGGCATCCTGACTGGTAAAATGATGATGTAGGCGTAACATTCCTACAAGTGGTAATCTTGATCCCACAAGTGGTATTTGTGGTTAAATTTTAAGATGTTTGTATACTTTGAAGAGGTTACATTTACAAGTGGTACAGAAGGTTCTTAAATGAAAATGATAAATCAGGGACATTAAATTGTACTTGATTTACTATCCATGGCAAAAGATAGACAAGATGATGAACCACATCCCCGTTTTTTAAAAGATAGACCTACAAGTGGTTGTTATCAACACAAATTCATTTTCCGGAAAAGTCATTTTGATTAAAACAAACTTAAGTGTTTTGAAATCTAAATGAGAAAATGGTTTGTGATAGGGGGAGTTCAGATTGTTTATGCCTAGTGAATGGCGATTTGATGTGATTCAGTGTCAGTTGTCAAGTTTTTTGTACAGTTTGTTTTGCATTTTATGTTTCTAGTGGGTCAAGGGTCTAGAAGTTTTCAAATTGTCTTTAAAATGTGTTTGCATTTTAGGGGGAGTAGGGAAATTTCAGAAAATCCAAAAAACATTTGAAAATTTGAAAAAGTCAAAAACATGATAAAATTCAAAAATGAGTTTTTGTTGCGAAAAAGAGGAAATGATAGTACATCAGTGGACTATCACAGCACGCTAAAGAATTGAAAAGTCTAAAAAGTGTTAAACAATCTTATTGTGGATATGTCAGTAGATTTTCGCACATTTAGTAAATTGAAACGAGATATAAACCTAATTCAAACTTGCTTGATTCGTGGGTAACTATTCTTGAATATACGGGTAACCCCCGAAATCTTGTTTGAAAGGTCCCATATTCTGAGATACTAGGTCTTTATACTCAGTGATATCTGGGGTATTATCCCGGGACTTCTGCTGAATGGAAGTTCTGACCTAGTCTCCGGATAATACTTTCTGCTAAAGCTTTGAAACATAAGCTTCGCCCTCAGCATGCTGATGAAACAATAAAATTGATAGTCGCTGCTGTTGAAATGCAAAAGATCCTCTAAAGGGGACCCACCAAAAGTCGAGCCGTCATCTCTCTGCTGAACGGAAGTTCTGACCTGAGCTCTCACGGTTTCGCATCTAACCCCTTTACAGATATCAGCTGTGGTATACTCACCTGTAAGACTGAATATTTGGGATCTGGATACAGGAGTATATTCAAGTGGAGTGATACACAATTAAGTTTAAGTCTCTAAAACATTAATATCGTATCTCGAATCGATTGAAATTTGTGTTGAGAATTTAAGAGGACAAACATACTGACAATCTAGGTAAATTGTTTAAAACTTAAAATGAAATCAAGCTTAATGGTGTTGGTGATTTGTCTCATAAACTGATATGATCCTCTTGCACGAACTCACAAAAATATTGATTGTAAATATTACATTTCTGTATGTTTGTATTTTCATGAGGTGTCAGAAAATGTCTCTCAGAAAATCCAAAAAGATTTTGTGAGTGTTTTTGCATAATTTTTGAAAAGTCAAAAAGATTTTCGACAACTGATATTGGAAAACTGATTTTCAAAATTCCGAGTGCTAAACATGATGAGCTGAATTTGAGGGGGAGTATTTGTGTAAATCAAACTGTTTTCGTTAAATCTAACCTTCTTTAAGTGGTTCATCATAGATAGTTGAGAGAGAGTTTGTGTTGGTACACAATTATATGTTTGATTAATGCATATGAGAGTCATGTGATGGTACAAAATTGTGTGAAATATTTGTGAAAGAAATTTATTTCGGGGTTGAGATTGTACAGGTAGCCAAGTTTTGAGTCCTGAAGATCTGTTAGAACCAGATTGATCAATCCTGAAAGAATGAGTAGAGACAGATTCTGATCCTGAACTGAAGATCACGTTTATTGTTGATGCTAATGAATTTAAGGAGTCAAGAGATCTGATCAAGAGAATTAAAGTGTTTTTAGAGCCAGGTTATTCGATTCTGAAAGCCTGTGAAGATCAGACAATGATCCTGAAGATATTACTGAAGAACAAAAGAATACCAGTAAATCGAGAGGGGGAGTCTGAAGATACAGAGAAAGAGAAAGCCCAGAGACTGATTAAGACTGAAGATGTGAAGACACGGAGACAGTGCTTGATAGTCGACTCCATCAACATCTGAGGGGGAGTCTGTTGGTGCACTACATCTGTTGATTTCGTCTAGGTGTCTAGGATCAGGTCTTACGTCGTATTGTATAGCATAGGGCACGAAATACGAGAAAACGGGAGTCTGTATAGGTTTTATAGGCTAGGATCGCTCATAGGGTCATAGGGTGTCTGGACCGCTTATTTGTCACATATGGACCGCTTATATGGACATGTTTGGACCGCTCTTATGGACATGTGTCACATGAGCGGACCCAAACCACTATATATAGGGGTTACTTGAGCGATCCTCAGATAGAAGTTGGATTCCACGCCGAAGCTCTGCCGGTGTGACGATCGAGCTGTAAGACGTTTGATATCAATAAAACAAGCAGTTAGAAAGGAGAACAAGCTACTTCTACTTGTATTTCTTATTATTCCGCATCTGAAACACAAGAGATAACCTCTGAACGACTCGTTCGGGTCAACATACGATCCTACAATACCTGTCACATATGTTAAAATAAAAGTCAATACACATAGTGTAAAGGCGAGTATACAAGTTTGATAATAGCATATAGAGTTTGAAATAGTTTACGCATAACCAGCACGTAAACGGAGGAAAATGAAGCATGTTAATTATCGACATGAATCTATCGATACCAATGATTGCGGGTTAACTGCCCAAGGCAGTTCGTAATACAGGATCACCACTGTAATCCATGCAAATAATTGTCCTTAACAACCCCCGAGTGAACGGTTGCTGAGTCCAAACTATAGTACTATCTTCGTTAAGGTAAGTAGACAGCATTCCATGTGTAAACATAACAAACAAGCATTCATTAAGTCACATATAACATGCGGTAATGGTTAGAGTTTTAAATATTGCGTAGTGTGTTCGATGTGATTTCGTATAACTAACGTATGTAACACCCAAAAGTGCTTAAAGCAAAAAGGGATCGAGTATACTCACAGCGGTTGATGGATTGAAGGGAGCGCTTGAGAGTAATGTTAGCCTGAATAGTTTGATAGAATAACGATAAGTGTCACACCCCCAAAATACCACCTAGGGAGTGTCCCTGTCAGGCGTGTGACAAACCAATAACGAGCCACTAATCATATTGAACCAATCATAATGTTGAATAAAATCATCAATTATTCTGAAAAGTACTGTCAATAAGTTTAAAAGGAAATCAACATGTTCAGCGGAAGCAAATAAAAGAAAACATAATTAACTGTTTCAGCTTAAATGTGTAAAATCAATAAATCCATTATTCGTATCCAATCAGCACGACCCATGACCACTCCAGCTACTTCAGACAGCAAGTTCCAAACCCGTATAACCTAACAACCTGCGAGCATGCAACAAGTGTATCAGACAACGCTGGTGAGTTCATAGTTTTACGAAAACGTTGTTTACCAAGTATGTAGTTAATCCATTGAAGTTAATTCCCGAAGTAATGTTGAAAACAATGTTGATAATACCCCGAATACAAGACGGCTTCTGATTATTTTGCCCTTTCTCCAATGCTCCTATCAAAGCATTGGTCATGACTAGGTCATTAGTTCAACACCCGTCCTCCCAGGTACGGGGTGAGGTTGCCAAACCTAAGTAGCGCTACTAACTAATACCATGTTACCTTCCTGGTAACCAAACAACACGGAGGGACTTTAAAGGTGATAGGAAGAGTATATTATCCAACATTCCCGTTTTTACCCAAAAGACTTATCCCTCCCAGGAATACCCACTGACTGTCCCAACCACCGGGACGCATGCTCAAGAAAGATGAACTCACCTTTGGTTTGCTCGGTAAGATTAGTTACTCGTTAAATAAGTTCAATACTCACAACCTAGAAGAGTGTTTGGTAATGATCAGTTTTACAGTTTGTTTACACATAGATCACATCAGTGGTTGTCACGTATGGCACGTATAACAGTTAAGCAACAATTCAAGCAAGAACAATAATTATTCAACATAAGAATCAGTGAACTAAATAATCCATATTACATCAACCGGCCCACATTAAACTCAATCCAAACCACCCAGCCCATCGTTAGTTCACTGTTTAACCAGCCCAATACCCTGTCAATCTATGCTAACATGTGTCAAGCCCAAACCGTATAACCCGTTCAAACCCATTACGTCCGCGGCCCAAACGATGTCAGGTCCACTCGTTTCTGCCCTCTACCGTTCGGCCCAGTTTAGTGTAAAGTGTGTGCAGCCCAACACGTTTAATTCACTGATCCAACAGCGGCCCCAAATTCTAAATTCTATTTAAGTGTATGGCCTTAATTCAATAATGTAACCGGCTGGTCTTTGTGGCCCTATATTAATCATCTGATCTTACTAGTTCCTGTGATCCATTAACATATATCTCGGCCCACTTAATATGTATATATATATATTACTGTGATTTATTTGCTGTGTAACAACTATTAATTAATACCCAAGCCCAATGTTCCCAGTTGATGGTTGCCAGCCCATCGGTCAACAGTCCTTTGTTTACCCCCCGGCCCACTATCCTAACACATGCACAGCCCGGCCGAACCGAGTGATCCCGGCTGCTTGTAACCGAGCCCAGTTCCAGGTGTGGCCCAAACAAATAAACCGATGCAAGCAATGATCAACAGTAACATTATTCACACATGGTTTAATATCATAACCCACCACATAATTCTTTTCAAAAATATGTTCATCAATATAAGCCATAGCGATTTTCTTAACAATTCATCCAATCCACCAGATTATAAACGATTGATATAAAACTGAAATCATATCTTATGATACCCCTAAAGCTTATAATTCCGAATTAATCATCAAGAAATCAATTAACTATTCTTAAGCATAGCATCCTGTTACGATTCAATAGGCTACACATATATATGTATACATCCACTTAATCACACAAAATAAGATCGACCGATAAGAACGAGCAAGATCAAACTTCAGCAATTAAAACTATCGTGACATGAATCTACTAACCCGGAAAGGTTTGATCCGTAGACTGAAGTCTCGAAGGTGGGGGGGGGGGTTTCTCCTGCTGCCGTATGTAGATTTGAGAGAGAGAGATAGGGAGTAGAGTTTGTTATGATTTTTAAACTAAGCAGGATTCGTTTTGGAGTATAATACGTATGCCATATCTATAAGAATTAGGATGTTGGGCTGATTAGTCAATCTAAACAAGCAATGAAAGAGTTGGGCCGGTTAGCTAAACAATAAAGATGTTGGGCCGATTACCTTTTAAACTAGACAATAAGGGTGTTGTTAATTATTAATCAATCAGTATTAAAACGAAATGGGTTTGGGCTCATTATTAGGAGTGGGCTACAAGGAACCCAATTACCCGTCCCCATCTATAACGTATATGGGTTTTGTGTCTGATATCCTATGTGGGCCAAGGGGAGGAGAGGCCCAAACGGCCATGAAATGCACAAACGGCATAAACGGTTTCGCGAGTGATTAAATGCACGAGAACATTTAAGGAGTCAACCTTGTAGATATGCGCTGAAGAGTTGTGAGAGTTACGTAATACTAACCTGAATATTCGGGTTGTCACATCATCCCCAACTTGAAAGAAATTTCGTCCCGAAATTGGCAAGTAAGAACTGAGGAGTGAAGTGAGGAAATTAGGATTATTGCGGATTTTGCTCGGGTGTCACATCCTCCCCATGTTACAGAAATTTCGTCCTCGAAATTTAGGCTATATTATACTCTAGGCTCCAATTATGAGTTTGTCGATAATTCACTAAACACGTAGTTAAATACGGTTTCACGAAAGTTCACTAAATAATATATAAGTCATATAGCATCTAAAGTCAGATAACATATAAATTCACATAAGTTATATTTCTTTATTTGTTCAGGAATAGTGTTCTAATTGTTCATCAACGTTCGAGTACAACCCATGTGTAATTCCGTAATTCCCCGAATTACCGTTATGTGAGTGTTATGCATGAATGAGTGTTAGAGGTAATAGAGTTTGTGTTAATTGTGTTAAACTAAAAATCTCTTGCTCTTAAGTAGAAACACAAGTTGAGTTAATAGGAGCTTGATAATGAAGAATGTTGTGACAAGTTATGCTAAGCTCAAGAGATGCTCACAAAAGTTGAAATATGAGTGTGTCATACATCTGTATGGCATTGCCTGATGCATTTAACATGTGCGACCGGGGGGGGGTTGTTGCACTAAATATAACTTGGGTGAGCTATACGCCTTCGAATTTGGGGACTTGCAAAAAGGCAGTGTTTAGTTATCATGGATGTTGTATATTAAGTAACCAACACTTCACGAAGCAAGTGTATCTAATGTATATCTAGAGCTTACCAGAATTGAGGCGAATGTCGTACATCATAAACGAAGGGTCGACGAAATAAACCGAACCGGAAATGTGTTAAGGTAGTTTGTTACAGGCTAAAATGCTCAACCTTAAAATCACGTGTGTTGGGTGCACCACCAAGATTTACTCGAAGCAAAGTATGTGAATGTGATAAAGTGAGTGTAAAAGATATATGTTTATATATGGTATCGCTACCGGCGGTCAGAACTGGTGTAGTCACCCCTATCGAAGATCAAAGGTGATGCCATCGTATGTGAGAATTCGAGAAAGAAATTATAATTTCTTGGAACAGGTGATTCAAGCAATTCAATCAATCGATTGGATGAAAACTCAAGTTAGGCATTAATCCCTAATTCAGACGGGTATCGTCTTGACTCGCTCATTCAGAGAGGAAAAGAGATTTTCAGTTGATATTGATCGTGATATTTTGGTCGTAGTTGGTTGTAGAAGATGACCAGCCTTCGGTCAAAGAGAGATAAGCATGGAACAAAGAGGTCGATGAAGCTATACATGAGTATGGTGCTTTCACACAAGAGGGAATTTTGACCTTGGCATACCTTACGTAAGTAATAATTTTATTTTTATGTTCTTGCACTTGATGATCTTAAGTATGACTCATTCCTCGAGTGACGTTCGTAGAGAGTGATTTAGCCAAGCGAGGATTAGCGTATAACAGGGCTATGCAAGAACTATGGTATTCATTTTAGCACAACAAGATAAGACGCGAAGAATATACCAAAACGCGGTTATCATCAATCTGTTCCATCTAATTGTTTTAGAATCATGAGCAAAGTAGCAAATCCGATGATGAGGATGTAGCTGGTCGCAAACAAGAAGTATAAATGGAAATAAAGTGATGTACCAGTCGATGGAAGCGTTACTTTAAGGGTGTTGGCGCAAGAAGAATTATCTATGAAGGTGATAGTTGGCTAAGTCTGTAGCATCTCGGTTAAATCAGAGCGTTCTCTACAGTCGTCGAGCTGCTCGTATGCGAATAAGAATAGATTCACTAAGATCCATGTAAGTAATTGAGTATGCAACTAGTCGAACATGTATGCAACCAAGTTTGAAGGTTTGAACTAAGACGGGTGTACCGGGGACATCACATATGTCGCCAAGAGGTTTCATTACAAAGGCGTGTAAAGGCGTTCAAAATGGTATGGTGATGATAACAATACATCACCATTTTCAGAGTTCAATATTGAAATGATGGAACTGTTCTTATGGAAATCCGTTTGCAGAGTTAGATATGTTAGGATGAAAACCAGGTTAGACTAACGATAAGTCACAAGGCAGTATAATGGGACCAAAGGGAATTTTATAGTTAAGTGCAAGGGGTAAAGTATTAGTGTACGAGGGATTCTTCATACTACGTTGATATGCTGATGTCGAAGAGCTTACACTAAGAGTCTTGTAGGGTTTAGATCGAGATAACAGGTTCTGATAAGAATCTTAGTTTCACCAAGTTTCTTACATGAGTAAAAAGAAAAATAATGAGGGATTCCCGTGATGATAGCTCATTGTGTTCGAGAACATCTTCGGTCTAATAGTTGCGCCTATCAACTACCGCATGGGTTTAACTGTTCCAGTTAGTCGTTGAGTGGTTTATGAGAACTTCTACTAGCGCTACGGAAGTTATAAGCAAATAAAAAAAATATCACAGGTTACACAAAGATTCACATGCATCCACAAGAATGGTGGAAAGAATAAGGATCAAGATTGAATAGAAGTCAATCATCGCCATAACCCCAATAGATTGTTGAATCCCCAGTTATGTCGATTAATGAGTCAAAATCCCTTTCACACTTGCTAAGCCTCACTGGGACTCACATGCACCCCACATTATTATTATGTGTGCACCCATAATGATAATGTAATTTGCATGTTTATCTCAGTTCCTCTTAGCTTGTGTCAAAAGGTTCCTTAGATTCGAGTAGCAAAACGAACGTTGTCAAGATAGTAAAGATCACAAAAGTCTAGAGGTTATGCCATACTAACAATGCATCATAAGGTAGACAAATAATTACATGTAATCAATCATACTATAGTGCTGAGTGTGTAGCCATATGCAATGTCATAAGTAGGTGTACGCTAGGCACGTAATGCATAAGGTAAATGAAAAACGAACCTTGCAATCTGAAGCTGAGTGTCATGGTCGATTTCAGAACTGTTCGGTTATAGTCTGGTTTTATGAAAACGTTTTAAAACCAAGTTCACTATAACCAGTGGCTCTGATACCAAACTGTCACACCCCCAAAATACCACCTAGGGAGTGTCCCTGTCAGGCGTGTGACAAACCAATAACGAGCCACTAATCATATTGAACCAATCATAATGTTGAATAAAATCATCAATTATTCTGAAAAGTACTGTCAATAAGTTTAAAAGGAAATCAACATGTTCAGCGGAAGCAAATAAAAGAAAACATAATTAACTGTTTCAGCTTAAATGTGTAAAATCAATAAATCCATTATTCGTATCCAATCAGCACGACCCATGACCACTCCAGCTACTTCAGACAGCAAGTTCCAAACCCGTATAACCTAACAACCTGCGAGCATGCAACAAGTGTATCAGACAACGCTGGTGAGTTCATAGTTTTACGAAAACGTTGTTTACCAAGTATGTAGTTAATCCATTGAAGTTAATTCCCGAAGTAATGTTGAAAACAATGTTGATAATACCCCGAATACAAGACGGCTTCTGATTATTTTGCCCTTTCTCCAATGCTCCTATCAAAGCATTGGTCATGACTAGGTCATTAGTTCAACACCCGTCCTCCCAGGTACGGGGTGAGGTTGCCAAACCTAAGTAGCGCTACTAACTAATACCATGTTACCTTCCTGGTAACCAAACAACACGGAGGGACTTTAAAGGTGATAGGAAGAGTATATTATCCAACATTCCCGTTTTTACCCAAAAGACTTATCCCTCCCAGGAATACCCACTGACTGTCCCAACCACCGGGACGCATGCTCAAGAAAGATGAACTCACCTTTGGTTTGCTCGGTAAGATTAGTTACTCGTTAAATAAGTTCAATACTCACAACCTAGAAGAGTGTTTGGTAATGATCAGTTTTACAGTTTGTTTACACATAGATCACATCAGTGGTTGTCACGTATGGCACGTATAACAGTTAAGCAACAATTCAAGCAAGAACAATAATTATTCAACATAAGAATCAGTGAACTAAATAATCCATATTACATCAACCGGCCCACATTAAACTCAATCCAAACCACCCAGCCCATCGTTAGTTCACTGTTTAACCAGCCCAATACCCTGTCAATCTATGCTAACATGTGTCAAGCCCAAACCGTATAACCCGTTCAAACCCATTACGTCCGCGGCCCAAACGATGTCAGGTCCACTCGTTTCTGCCCTCTACCGTTCGGCCCAGTTTAGTGTAAAGTGTGTGCAGCCCAACACGTTTAATTCACTGATCCAACAGCGGCCCCAAATTCTAAATTCTATTTAAGTGTATGGCCTTAATTCAATAATGTAACCGGCTGGTCTTTGTGGCCCTATATTAATCATCTGATCTTACTAGTTCCTGTGATCCATTAACATATATCTCGGCCCACTTAATATGTATATATATATATTACTGTGATTTATTTGCTGTGTAACAACTATTAATTAATACCCAAGCCCAATGTTCCCAGTTGATGGTTGCCAGCCCATCGGTCAACAGTCCTTTGTTTACCCCCCGGCCCACTATCCTAACACATGCACAGCCCGGCCGAACCGAGTGATCCCGGCTGCTTGTAACCGAGCCCAGTTCCAGGTGTGGCCCAAACAAATAAACCGATGCAAGCAATGATCAACAGTAACATTATTCACACATGGTTTAATATCATAACCCACCACATAATTCTTTTCAAAAATATGTTCATCAATATAAGCCATAGCGATTTTCTTAACAATTCATCCAATCCACCAGATTATAAACGATTGATATAAAACTGAAATCATATCTTATGATACCCCTAAAGCTTATAATTCCGAATTAATCATCAAGAAATCAATTAACTATTCTTAAGCATAGCATCCTGTTACGATTCAATAGGCTACACATATATATGTATACATCCACTTAATCACACAAAATAAGATCGACCGATAAGAACGAGCAAGATCAAACTTCAGCAATTAAAACTATCGTGACATGAATCTACTAACCCGGAAAGGTTTGATCCGTAGACTGAAGTCTCGAAGGTGGGGGGGGTTTCTCCTGCTGCCGTATGTAGATTTGAGAGAGAGAGATAGGGAGTAGAGTTTGTTATGATTTTTAAACTAAGCAGGATTCGTTTTGGAGTATAATACGTATGCCATATCTATAAGAATTAGGATGTTGGGCTGATTAGTCAATCTAAACAAGCAATGAAAGAGTTGGGCCGGTTAGCTAAACAATAAAGATGTTGGGCCGATTACCTTTTAAACTAGACAATAAGGGTGTTGTTAATTATTAATCAATCAGTATTAAAACGAAATGGGTTTGGGCTCATTATTAGGAGTGGGCTACAAGGAACCCAATTACCCGTCCCCATCTATAACGTATATGGGTTTTGTGTCTGATATCCTATGTGGGCCAAGGGGAGGAGAGGCCCAAACGGCCATGAAATGCACAAACGGCATAAACGGTTTCGCGAGTGATTAAATGCACGAGAACATTTAAGGAGTCAACCTTGTAGATATGCGCTGAAGAGTTGTGAGAGTTACGTAATACTAACCTGAATATTCGGGTTGTCACAATAAGTGATGCGTAAAACGAGAAATAACGCTGAATGGTAGTTCGATCGGATGGTAATCCGATCAGACGGCCGATTCGTGCGGATGACAATCCGTTCGGATGGTTATCCGGTCAGACAGTAGTCCCGTCGGATGACTATTCGAGTGGATTGTTTATTCCTATGAAAAGGATGTGTTTGTGTATGACGGTTTGACTTTTGAAGTTTCTGTTGTAGGATTTGAAAACATTGAAGTATCTCTACCCTTCAGGTCGGCCGATCGGTCGGTTGTCCGATCGGACGGAAATCCGATAGGTTGACACTTCAGTGAGAACAAGTTCACGGCCGGTTGTCACTCGATCGGACAGCAGTCCGGTCGGGTGGCATCTCTAGTGCATTGAACATGTTGAAAATCGATTAAGTGTTAAAGTCAAGTATCTCATGATCCGAAGAGTAATCCGGTCGGATGGTAATCTGATCGGACATCAATTTGTCAATACTTAACTTTAAATGAGGTTGATCAAGTGGGGGACCCAAGGTGTCGGTCGCTCGGGCGACCAGCCGCTCGGATGGCCGTCCGGTCGGACAGTAATCCGGTCGGATAACACTCTGTGCTGGTCATCCCGTTCGTCCTTCACTTGGTCGTTTTGATTGTCTGTCATCCTATCGAGGCTTTTTGATAACGAGTCCATCAACAGGAAGTTTGTCAATACTTGGTTCTCCTGATTGGACGGGAATACCCCAACCTGATTAGTGAATTGTTCGTGACGAAGTTCTTGTTTAACCCGAAACCGCTGAACCTCGTGGATAGGATCGGATCTTGAGCTAACGTAACCACATAACGAGTAGTATGTCGTCACAAGGCCCGATTCCACCGGTTTTGAGTGTATTGAGTGTAAAAGAGTTGAAAGAAAGTTGGAAAAACCATCTTTCCATCCTTTCTTTGGTGAAAATGTTTAGATCTACTAGAGATCTTTGTTTGTTTATGTGGAAATCGGCTAGATCTAAGTTGTCCTTGGTGGATTGAGGCCAAAACATGAAGTTCTTCAAGAACACATGATGACGTCATCCTAGAACACCTTGAATCTTGGTGATTTCACGGTTAAAAGTTAAGATTCAAAATGTAGAAAGGTGTAGGAGTGCGTGTAGATCAAGAAAGTACTATATTTAGGACGAGATCTTACCGGAATCGAGAGAAATCTGAGAAAAGGTGAGGAACACGAGCTGGTCAGACGTCACTTGCCAAAAGTAGTAAGTATGAAAGTGACATGGGTATTTATAGGATTCCAAAAGAGGAAAGGGTGGGTCGGTCGGATGACTCCACACCCGGATGTCAAGTCGGTCAGATGGCACACCGACCGGATGGCAGCCCGGTCGGATGGCGATCCGGCCGGCTGGCATCTGGTTCGAGTGCACGGCGCGACGATTTTTGATATTTCGATTTCGATTTCGATTGCGATTGCGCATCGCTCGCAATAGAGTTACCTATTCAAATTACTTTTAATCCCAACTATTCATATCGCGCGCTGTCTCTTCTCCTCTAATTATCATACTATATCTACATACAATCATCCTTGTTTCGTGTTCGGTTTGCGAGTTCGATTCGATTGCGATTGAGTTCGATTGCGTTATGATTGCGATTCGATTGATTACCACCTTTAACATAAATAAACATTCACAAGTAACATATAAGACACTCATACACACATAATACACCAAAATTGCGTAATTCGAGTTTGCGAGCGCGATGATGATTGGATTAGTTCGATTTGCGTTTAATTAACTTTATCGCATTGTTACTTCCTATTATTCACAGTCGTAAAGCGGTTCGTAGCGATAAACAATTTGATTACTTCGATTTTAACTAATTACTCCACATAATACAACTAACGTAAAAACATAAAATAGACTAACGATAGTCAAAGAAGTCAAAACAGTAATTGAGCAAGGAGTGACAGATCGCAATTAGCGATCTTTTCTTCCTTTGACTTCAATCTTGACTTTGACTTTCGAAACACGGGGTGTTACATCACCAAACAATCGGAATCACCCTTCTTAGAAGCTTCTTTCTTGGATCCTCCTACACACAAAGGAAAATGACTTTACATACAAACTAGTGGGAATAAATTTTGTCGACATCCAACTCGTGCTACACGCTAGAAAAAAAATAGACTAAATTGCACAAATCAATCTTTATGTTATACCTAAATTGTATTTCACATATTTCATTATAAAATTGGCCAAACCCAACAGTTTTGTTCATGTTTTGTTACATTTAATAACCTTTACAACTAACGTCGTATAAAAACCCATTTAAGTTACCTCATATGCTTTGCATGTGATCGTATCATTGTCTTTTCACCATCCTTTCATAACATAAAAGTTGATTTGAGAAATTTTATCTTATTATTATTATTATTATTATTATTATTATTATTATTATTATTATTATTATAAAAATAACTTTCAAAACCTGTGTGTAAGTATACTAATAATGGTTTTTAGAAAACATTTTTTAAATAATAAAAATGTTATTATTTATTAATTACACTACAACGATTAAAAAAACGCTTTAAAAAATCCTTAATTTCTTGTTTTACAAAATAACCAACTCCTTGTCCAACAAATAATACGAAAATGTTATTTTTATTAATTACAAATTTACAATGCAACGTTTAAAAAAACATTTTTAGAAAATCATTAATTCTTATTTTTACAAAATAATCAAATCCTTGTCCAACGTACTCTCTTTCCCCTTTTATAAAACCCATTTCGTATTTTTTTCGACATAATTGTTAGTCAGGAAATTATGTGAATTTAACACAATCATTTATTTCTTAAATATGATTTCTATTATATAAAATAATAATCATACTTATAAACAATAAAACCGCAAATCAAAGAAATAGGCATATATTCATATATTATGTTTATACATACATTTTGTTTTCTAGTTTATTAAGTTGCAGACTTGTTGTTATCAAAAACAATAATTACGCGTATTTTATTAATTCGTTTAAATAAAAATAATTTCCTAAAATCTTCAAATAATCAAACGATTAATTATTTTTGCTATAAAACTCAATTGGGTAATTATTTAAATCATTCAAATAATCATGCTATGTAACACAAACTCGAACATGATACAAACCCAAAAACCGTGTTAGGCAAATGAATCCACTTGTCAAACATATTTGCAGGTTGACACGAACATAACCCATTTAATCTGAAATAGTTAATTTTGTTAAATTTAAAAACGAAACAAAACGTTGAACACGATTATTTTTGTTAAATTAAAAAACAAAACAACACGTTGAACACAATTATTTTTGTTAAATTAAAAAACAAAACAAAACGCAAAAACAGTATCTAAGGGTGTTCAAAACCGGATATCCGAAAATTCGGATATCCGAAATTTCGGATAGCTAATTTCACAATCCGAATCCGTATCCGAAATTTCAGATATCCGAACTCCGAAATTTCGGATACGGATTCGGATAATGAAACGGATATCCAAAATTCTAAAATCAAAAAATTGTTTCAAAATAAAGCCACTGCACAACATCATTCTTTCCAATTTCACAACCAAATTATCCAAAATAAATAAAAGTCTTTTGCACTAATCATCCATTTTATTCCAATACAGCAAATGAATATATGCGATATTCAAGAAAGAAAAATAAATAAGCATAATCCTTAATTCCTCTTGACCGTTGTTTTCCTTCTGAACAATTTAATTTCCATTGACATTTGCACATGGGACGATATCAAATGTGATAAACATATCGCTGCCATCAACATCCCTTCCTTATCTCTCCATGGAACTCAAAACTTCCTCAAACGCAACTCACTCTCTCACGACCTACCCATTTTATCAAATTGTTCACTACTCAGATTCTAACAATTTCACTTCCATTCCTCAAGATTTCTCTGTGGGTCTCATAAATCTTCGTTGTTTAACCGTTCGACCTTTGTCCGTTTGGAATGGTCTCGACTTCGATGTTCAACCGTTCGATTTCTCTGTGGGTTACATAAATTTCTCTCTGGAAACCATCGTTGCTTTGTGATTCGTGATGTAGTGGTGGCTGAGAAAGTTATAAAGCGTATAAAGTAGGATAGAAATAGGGTTTTAATTGGCTAATTGTTAAATATTTAAAAAAATAGAAAGAACTATAATTTTAAATTTCGGATATCGGATATCCGAAATATCCGAAAATTTTCTATATCATTCGGATATCCAAATTTTCGGATACCTGAGATTCGGATATCCAAATTTTTGGATATCCGAAAATTCGGATAATTTGGATTCGGATTTTCGGATAATTCGGATTCGGTTTCAGATTCAGATTTTTTTGAACACCCCTAACAGTATCCTCACTGCCAGATTCCTTTATATACCCACTGGACTTGTGTGATCTCACAGCTAAACAAGAAGCTTTTATCATCTGAGCTTCTGTAACACCTAATTTCTCTTCCATCTCTCTTGTTTGTGTGTGATGGGTCATGTGGCCAGCGAGGGAGGGGGGTTCTTCAGAGTTTTCTCAAGGAGAGTTTTGTCATTTCGTTCTTCAGAGTTTTCTCAAGGAGAGTTTTGTCATTTCATAAGTCTTCTTAGTTGACTCTAGTTTGTTTTCCCTACAATTTACCACACAAAGGAAAAAGAATAATAACGACTTTACATACAAACTAGTGGGAATAAATTCTGTCGGCATCCAACTCGTGCTACACGCTAGAAAAAAAAATTGACTAAATTGCACAAATCAACCTTTATGTTATACCTAAATTGCATTTCATACATTTCACTATAAAATCAGTCAAACCCAACATTTTTGTTCATGTTTTGTTAGATTTAATAACCTTTACAAGTAATGTCGTGCAAAAACTCAGTTAAGTTACCTCACATGCTTTGCATGTGATGGTACCATTGTCTTTTCACCAGCCTTTCATAACACAAAAGTTGATTTGTGAAATTTTATCTTGTTATTATTATTATTATTGTTATTATTATTATAACTTTCAAAAACTGTGTGTAAGTATACTAATAATGGTTTCTAGAAAACATTTTTTTAAATAATAAAAAAATTATTATTTATAATTACACTACAGCGTTTATAAAAACATTTTGAAAAAAATCCTTAATTTCTTGTTTTATAAAATAACCAAATCCTTGTCCAACAAATAATACAAAAATATTATTTTTTATTATTTACAAATTTTCAATGCAACGTTTAAAAAAACATTTTTAGAAAAATCCTTAATTCTTGTTTTTACAAAATAATCAAATCCTTGTCAAACATATTCTCTTTCCCCTTTTATAAAACCCATAAACCCAGTTCGTGTTTTTTTCGACATAAGTGTTAGTATGGAAATTATGTGAATTTAACACAATCATTTATTTCTTAAATATGATTACTATTATATAAAAATAATAATCCTATTCATAAACAGTAAAACCGCAAATCAAAGAAATAGGCATATATCCATATATTCTGTTTATACATACATTTTGTTTTCTAGTTTATTAAGTTGTAGACTTGTTCTTATCAAAAACAATAATTACGCGTATTTTATTAATTAGCTTAAATAAAATAATTTCCTAAAATCTTCAAATAATCAAACGATTAATTATTTTTGCTATAAAACTCAATTGGGTAATTATTTAAATCATTCAAATAATCATGCTATGTAACACAAACTCGAACATGATACAAACCCAAAAACTGTGTTAGGAAAATGAATCCACTTGTCAAACATATTTGCGGGTTGACACAAACATAACCCATTTAATCTGAAATAGTTAGTTTTGTTAAATTTAAAAACGAAACAAAACGTTGAACACAATTATTTTTGTTAAATTAAAAAACAAAACAACACGTTGAACACAATTATTTTTGTTAAATTAAAAAACAAAACAAAACGTTGAACACAAATGTGTTTTGACTTTGTTTTATTCACCATCCAAAAACTGGAAAAAAAACTGTTTAAAAAGCATTCTTTAAAAATAAAAAATAAATGCCTTCTCTAACAAATTAAATAACACTTTCTTAAATACAACATTTTATAAAAATAGACAATAATAATAATAATAATAATAATAGTAATAATAATAATAATAATAATAAGAGTTAATAATAATAATAATAATAAGACAAAATTTCAAAAATAACCTTTATGTTATAAAAGGCTGGTGAAAAGACCATGATACCCTCACATCAAAGCATGTGAGGTAACTTAACTGAGTTTTTGGATGACGTTAGTTGTAAAGGTTATAGAATGTAACAAAACATGAACATAAAGGTTAGGTTTGGCTGATTTCATAGTGAAAGGTATGAATTACAGTTTAGGTATAAAATAAAGGTTGATTTGTGTCATTTAGTCAAAAAATTATTGAAGTGGCCAAAGTATAAAAAAACGTAAAATTAGCCAGCTACAAGCATCGAACTGGTGCTACAGGCTAGAAAGTAAATAATCTAATCACTTCCCTTCCTGCCCCTTTTCCTCCTAGTTGGCTTGATCTTTGTCTTGTGGCTAAAGTTAAGGATGTTGACATCCTATGGAGCTTCTCACTCTGATGAAAGTAGTTGGTCTCTTTGATTGCAAAACAAGATATATTAGAGGGCTAAACATTCTTATTCAATTTAAGAACAAGGAAGAATGTGAGAATTTTCTTCTAAGTTACTTAGATTGTTGGACTAAATGGTTTTCTTGGATCATATGGTGGGACCAAACATTTGTGCAATCTGACAGGATTGCGTGCGTAAAGATTTTTTGTGTTCCACTTCAATTCAGATACCCTAAGCTTTCTCTATTGTTTTCAAAAACATTGGGAGGTCTCTTTGGCCTTATGATTGTTTGGATGAAGACAAGAATATTGCATATGAAAGAGCATGCATTCTTGTCAATCACATGAGGTCCATCAATCCCGAGATTGAAAAGACCGCCAGACAAAACCTACTGCTTCGTTCAGCATTGAAAGGAAAAGCAATTGAAACCACAATGAACCTTTTAGACACCCAATCGACCCCAAAGCAGCAAGCACCACAACAAGCCCCAATCATTGAGATGCCACCACCCCCGTTCACAACTGAAACCCAAACCTAAACCCAACAAACTCCACCAATAGCACCGCAATCGAACACAACCACTCAATCGATACCTGCTCCAACTGAGATTTCCATGTAATTGGTGGACCACTTTACCAGTTCGAAAGCCAATTACCACCACAACCCAGAATTATATACGCTTGTGAAAGACCATATGATTCACGGTCCATGTGCTAACGCTAGATTGAGCTCTCCATGTATGGTTGATAGAAAATGTTCAAAAGGCTTTCTAAAAAACTTTCAAGATCAAACAACTTTGGATTCAAACGGATTCCCCTATACAGAAGAAGAGATGACGGTGCTTTTGTTTTCAAAAACAGTATTGACTTAGACAACAGAAGTGTTGTACCTTACAACAAAAAAAAAAAACTTCTGAAAAGATATCAGACGCATATAAACGTTGAATGGTGCAATCAAGCGGCCTCAATAAAGTATTTGTTTAAATATATTAATAAAGGCCCCAATAGAGCAATTGTTGCTCTGATTCAAAGCGATAATCAAAACGAGGAACCAACAGATGATGAAATTAAAGAGTATTATGATTGTACGTATATATCAGTTTGTTAAGTATCATGGAGGATATTCTCGAATGAAATTCATTATAGGAGTCCTTCTGTGATGAGGTTGCCTTTCCATCTTCCGGGACAACAACTAGTTGTTTTCAGCCCTGATGAAGATATTAATTACGTTTTGAACAAAACATCTTCAAGTCATCAATGTTTATATCGTGGATGGAACATAATAAAGATCCTAATAACACCATTGCACGTACACTTACATGCGTTCAGTTCCCACGTTGGTATGTTTGGAAGCTTGACAAACGTATATGGGTTCCTAGAAAAAAGGAAAATTTAGTTAGCAGAATTCATTCTGTGTCTCCGTCTATTGGTGAAGCTTACTTTTTAAGAATTCTTCTTAACAAAGTTAAAGGACCAACATCATTTTATGATATTAAAACAGTTAATGGTCGAGTGTACGATACGTTTAGAGATGCTTGCTATGCGCTTGGTCTTTTGGATGATGACTCAGAGTACGTCGAGACCATAAAAGAAGCAAATATATCAAGTAGTGCTTCTTATATTCGTAATCTATTTGCCACCATGCTATTATCAAGCTCTTTATCTAGGCAGACTAGGCCTGAATTAGTCTGGGAAAGGACATGGAAATATATGACAGACGGTTTTGTTTATAGATTGTCAAAATATCATCGAGTTGCAGGTAAATTTATAAATTAATTCTTTTTTATGTTCCAGTTACTAAAATTGTATTATTAAATTTATCTATTTTTTCATCTTGCACAACTTTATCAATTCCAGATCAACAACTTAAGAACTATGTTTTATGTGAAATAGAGAAGTTTTAAGCAAAAATAAATCATCATTGCGAAGATTTGTAACAATTCCGTACCCAGGTACTGCGTCCTTAGATAACTTTAGCTGCCGTTTGATTAATAAGGAGCTTGCATACGACAGAACGAATCTACAAAATGTTTATGAAGGCCAGTTGAATATGTTAACTGATGAACAACATGCAATATTTGAAGACATTATTCAAGCAGTTGACGGAAACAATGGAGGAATGTTTTTCGTTTATGGTTATGGCGGTACTGGTAAAACATTTTTATGGAAAACACTGCATGCGGAAATCAGATCAAAAGGTGAAATCGTATTAAACGTCGCATCCAGGGGAATTGCATCATTGTTGTTGGATGGAGGAAGAATGGCTCACTCTAGGTTTCACATACCTTTGAATCTTAATGAGGATTCGGTTTGTCATATTAAACCAGATGATGATGTAGCTAAATTACTAAACGAGACCAAACTGATTATATGGGCCGAAGCGCCTATGGTGCATAAACATGCATTTGAGGCGTTGGATAGAACTATGCATGACATTTTCAATATCGAAAATTCACGCAAATCTGATATCCTGTTTGGAGGTAAGGTTATCGTTTTTGGTGGTGACTTTCGACAAATATTACTTGTTGTTTCAAATGGTGGACGACAAGAGATCGTGAATGCCGCATTATGTCCGTTGCTAAGGTTAACTAGAAACATGAGGTTAATCGTTGGAAGATCTACATCGGAAAACTAAGAGATAAATAATTTTGCGAAATGGCTTTTGGATGTGGGTGAGGGAAATGTTGGTGGTTCGAATGATGGAGAAGTAACAATCGAAATACCACCGGATCTTCTAATTGACAACACATCTTACCCAATTTCTTGCTTAATCGATTTTGTTTATCCATTAATCTTGGACAACTTCAATGATCGTAATTACTTTAGCGATAGGGCTATACTTGCCCCTAAGAATGAGGTTGTGCATGAGATTAATGACAAATTGTTGTCGCTATTCGCAGGTGAAGAAAAATAGTACCTTAGTTCTAATAGTCTTTGCCCGACTGAAGATGCAAATCCTACACAACAAAGAATATACTCACCGGATGTGCTCAACGGTCTAAAAGTATCCGGCTTACCAAATCATAGGTTAGTGCTTAAAGTCGGTGTTCCGATATTGCTATTACGAAATACTGACCAACAAAATGGTTTGTGCAACGATACAAGGTTAAAGGTTACAAAACTGTACAACCTTGTAATTGAAGCGGAGATAATTTCAGGTGGAAATATTGGTACTCGCACATTCATAGCTGGAGTTAATTTAATCCCTTCAGATGGAAAGATTCCTTTCGCGTTTCAAAGGAGACAATTTCCAATAGCTGTATGTTTTGCAATGACGATCAATAAAAGCCAGGGCCAGTCGCTATCAAAAGTTGAGTGAAGCTACTAGTACTTGACAACGAAGGCAAACCTACAAATAAAACTACTAATGTTGTATATAAAGAGATCTTCAATGAGTTGTGAATTTTTATGGGGGTGTTCATGGGTCGGTTTTGGCCTAAAACCATAACTATAACCGCGATGTCGGTTAACGGATAACCATAACCATAACCGATCGGATATGGGGTTTTGATTAATCGGTTTTGATGGTTATGACGGATCGGTTATGGGTGGTTAACCATGAATTTAGGCCTAACTAAAATAGCTCATTTTTTTTAATATGGAATAAATTGTTATTACATATTTCTATATATTAGCATATTAAAAAGTATTATAAATACATATAATCTATAGGATTAATACCGAATATTCAAACAAAGTGATGTGATATATTCATATAAATTCAAATAAACACTCAACCAAAATGATATGAAATAACCCTTAAATACTAAAAACGTTCAACAAAAAACATCAAATATTAAAAAAATGGTGAAAAGTCCAAATCCGACTAAGATTTACTACATATTGGTTCGGTTCGGTTATGGTGGGTATGGAAATATTGATAACCATAACCAACCTGCTACTTTCGGGTTTCAAAAAAATCAATAACCGACCCACCGATTTTTGATTTGGTTCGGTTTTTTCGGTTCGGTTTTATTGGTTAATTTGGTTTGGGTCGGTTATTTTGGTTTTTTACACACCCCTAGTATTCATGTATTTCAATAATTTTCTGTACTTTGTATCATTTCTGTTAATATTTGAATGAATATATAATTAAAATATTTACGTCAACACTATTAAAATTAGGGGTGCTAAACGGGTCGTGTTCGTGGGTTGGCGGGTTCAAACCGACCCGAACCCGAAAATTTTATACGAACCCGAACCCGAAAATTGTGTCATACCAATGAACCCGAACCCGACCCGAATATTCATGGGTTGACCCGAACAAGACCCGTACAACCCGAAAACTTTTATTTTTTAATTTTTTTACACAAATTAATATATTAAATTTAAAGTTTACTTAAAAAACACAAATGTATATAATATTTAAATTATAAAATCTTATGTGAATTTCTTTTCTTAAGTTATAATTATAGCAGAAAATACATACCCAATTTAATTTATAACATAAAACGTATTGTAAAAAAATATTATATAATATAAAGGGGTTAAACGGGTCAACCCGTTAACCCGAACCCGACCCGTTTAGCTAAACGGGTTCGTGGGTTCAACGTGAAACTGACCCGAACCCATTTAGACTAAACCTAAACCCAAACCCATGAATTTCGTGTTAGGTTCACGTTGTGTTTTCAGGTCGTGTCAGAAATTCACACCCATAATTAAAATATAAATATTTTTTTGTGTAGCACATACACGGGTACTTGGACCAAATAAAATAGCTTCTAAAAAGATGCTGGATGGAAAAACAAGAAGTTTACCTACCCGTTCTCAAATTGTCAAACCCCCCTTCTCCAACAAAACCTACAGCATCTACCTGACGCCGACGACCACCTACGCAACGCCGGCGACAAATCTGTGGGATTTTGGATGAGGTTTGTTGACAGCGCCTCCTTCTGCCATTGAAACAAACAAGGTTTTCTTCTCTGTAGATTATTTTCCACTTTATTTTGTTTGATTGGACAAATCAGATTATGGCCTCCTTACTTGTGTTTTTTCTTTTCTTTTAGAGTAATGTTTTTTTTCAGCAATGTTAGTCAAAGTGTCTGATCTGATCATCCTTGTTTGGGTGAAATGTTGCTCATGTGCTCTTGCTAAAATGTGGTAAAATAGTAGAGGAGATGTGAATAATTTTGATGTTACAAATAGAAAGTATTTGAGAAATGAGAATGATAGTATCAACTTAATTAATGCGTGGGAGTTTTGTATGTCAATGACAGTATCAACTTGTTTGTTTGCTTGCAGCATATCATTCATTTATTAAGGTGTATTATATCAATTCTCTTGTTCATTCAAACGTTGTGCCTGCCAAGTCAGGCCAGGCCTCTTCTTACTGGTTCAACATAAAATAGTTATTTGATACAGTCAGTCAGTCATTCATTCAGAGGTCAAACCAACACAGAAATTACTGGCTCTTACCCATTCAGGCCTCTTACTGCACCAAACAGCTGCCCCTTACTCATAAATCTGAATTAGAAAGTATCATAGTTGTTAAAAGCCATCGCCTCTTGCGCCTAGGCCCATTTTTCAGGCGAGGCGAGGCATTTGCGCTTTAAGTCGAGGAAATTGCGCTTTAATTCTCAAGTTGATGGTTCAGGCACACATTCCGGCCAAATTCTCTAAATTCCGACAAGATTCTAGCTAGATTTCTACTTTTATCCAAGGAAAACTACTTGTCTACACTAATACACTAATATTTTAGAACTTTTGGTACTAAATAGATGATATAAAGTGTTATATAATTGATTTTGTTTATTTTATTTGAAGAATAGCATTCTTTTTCTAATACATAATATATTTTTAATTTTTTTCATTATGCGCTTTATTTTTCTCAAGCCCTCGCTTTTTTTGCGCTTTGCGCCTAAGCCCCAGGCGAGGCCTATGCGCCTTGAGTGCGCCTAGCGCCTTTAATAACTATGGAAAGTATCTTCTAATTGTTGTGTCTTGAAAAATTGAAAATTTTTAATTCACAGAGCTGACTATGGAATTGGGAAATTCTTATAAATCTGCAGAGCAACAAACAAGAATTGTATGTCTATCCTTGTTCTAATTGGTGGTGAAAGAAGGTGTTGAAGAAGATTGGCAGGCAAGGGCAACAACAAGTATGTTCTCACATAATAAAACTGTTAATTGTTGACAGATTGTTCTTTGCAATTTCTAAAATGCTCTGATTGGGACGAAATGTTGTCACCTCTCCACAAGCTTCACATCAGGAATCCTACCTCTCTTGTATGTTCTGTGAAATTGTCATTCTACAACCTCACCACCATCACTCCTCCTGCCGCAGATGATGATGCCTCCAGCCTTTCTTTCCTCATCCTAAAGTTAGACCCACAAGCTCTAACCCATAATTTAGAATTCAACTCAGTCTACTGGACGCCCGACCTAGTGAACAAGATCTTAAAACACCTATGGAACCATGGCCCCAAAGCCATCCAATTCTTTAACCTTCTTGAACGCCACCCCACGTACACCCACTCCGCCGCCTCATTTGACCATGCCATTGACATTGCTGCCCGATTGCGCAACTACAAGACCGTATGGGCACTTGTTGCCCGAATGCGGAAACGAAGGGTCGGTCCAAACCCTAAAACATTCGCCATTATAACCGAACGGTATGTATCTGCTGGAAAACCCGACAAAGCCGTTAGAGTTTTCTTGTCGATGCAGGAGTATGGCTGTCAACAAGATTTGAACAGCTTTAACACGTTTCTTGATGTTTTATGCAAGTCTAGACGAGTTGAAATGGCGTATAACTTGTTTAAGGTTTTAAAGAGAAGATTTAGAGCTGATACGATTAGTTATAACATAATTGCAAATGGTTTTTGTTTGTTAAAGCGAACACCTAGGGCTTTGGAGGTGTTGAGGGAGATGGTGGAGAGTGGTTTAGAGCCAACTCTCAAGACGTATAATGTGATTCTTAATGGGTATTTCAAGGCGGGTCAGGTTAAAGAAGGTTGGCAGTTTTTCTTGGAGATGAAAAGGCGAAGAAGATGTGAGATGGATGTTGTTACCTACACAACTGTGGTTCATGGGTTTGGGGTTGCAGGTGAGATTCAAAAGGCGCGCCAAGTGTTTGATGAAATGATTGGGTTAGGGATACTTCCTTCTGTTGCCACTTACAATGCATATATTCAAGTTCTATGCAAAAAAGACAATGTGGAGAATGCTATTTTGGTGTTTGAGGAGATGTTGAAGAAGGGTTATACTCCTAATGCAACAACGTACAATGTAGTGATCAGAGGGTTGTGTCATGTTGGAAAGATGGATAGGGCAATGGAGTATTTGGATAAGATGAAAGATGATGAATGTGATCCGAATGTTCAAACTTACAATGTGATCATTAGGTATTATTGCGATGAAGGTGAAATCGACAAGAGTTTGAAGGTTTTTGACAGAATGGGTAATGGTGAATGTTTGCCCAATTTGGATACATACAATGTTTTAATAAGTGCAATGTTTGGGAGGAAGAGATCTGGCGATCTAATGGTGGCAGGGAAACTGCTGATAGAAATGGTGGATAGAGGGTTTATCCCTCGTAAGTTCACCTTCAATCGAATCTTGAATGGCCTTCTGCTTACTGGAAATCAGGATTTTGCCAAAGAGATACTTACAGCACAGGGCAGATGTGGTCGTCTCCCTCCTCATCTCAGATTATGATACAAGTTTATTTTGCCAAAGTTTCTGGAACATGTGTCTTGTTGTGATGTCGGTTGAAAAATGTTGTTGGATATTGGATATTGGATATTGGATAGGCATTCTATATGAGAGCTTTTGCCGGCTTAAGGGGCTTCATATTACTTCATCGGTCTCATATTATAAGCAGTGTTGGAAATATTTCAGGCAGTGACTACTGCTAGCGGGTGCTTTGCGGCTTCTTGCTGCGTCTCGGTCAAGGAAATCAGGTACCATATCATTTTTATATCTTATTATATAAACAGTGTCGCTCAACTTGTTCAGATCTGTTCTTTTTTTTGTTAGCATTTGATAATGATGAGTTTATGGTTGCAAGAACTAGAATCTGATTCTATCTATACAACACTCCTTTACCATGCGTATCACACATATTTGTTAGCAATCGAACCCATAGTTGTTAATAGCGAATAGCGACAAGAGACCTATATGCTACATAGCGATTAGCGAATAGCGACCGCTATTTTATATATAGCGATACACTAGAAAAAGAATTTTGAAAATTTTTATATGTATATTATATCAAAATACCTTGGTATATATGCTATTTTACATGTATATTTAACAAAAACATATAAATCCAGCTATTTTATAGCTAAAAAAAACTGTCGCTATTGGTCGCTATGACCCAAATAGCGACAGTCGCTATAGCCGCTATTGGCAACTATGATCGAACCCTGGTTTTTCCGAGGTTTGGTGTGGCTCAATAATATCAAATCTTAAGCAGCGGAATTAAAACACGGGACTTCATTAAACCTGAAAAACGTCTAGGTTGGTTTTCAACCTCCAAATTACAGTAGCGAGTGTTCATAATACTACTGCACTCATACAGGTTTAAGCGATTACAGTCACTTGGTACTGTATTTTGGAGGTTGAAAACCAATCTAGACGTCTTTTTTGGTTTAATTCTAAGTCCTATGTTTTAATTTCGCTGCTTAAGTATTGATTTGATATCAATGAGCCGAACCAAACCTCGGAAAAACTGGGTGTGAGTGTTTGACACATGGCACACCATCACCACAAAGTGTTTTAGCCTTGTGAAGTGGCCACTACTCTGATCCTATCTGCCCCTGAATTAATTATATATCTTGCCTAATGCCTTATGTTAATCATCTGATAACAGTTTAGCATGTCACTGATTTACAGTTTCTAATTTGTCATTTTAACTACATATTTTTTTTCATTTCTTCAAACATGATGCATGCAATCGCCTCTGTTTTCTACTTTACATATCTGAAACCATTATACCGTAACAAAGTTTGCTGGATTGTAATGTTGGTTTTTGCTTTCAAGTTTCCAGACCAATTAAGTAGTGACGTAAGTTTGATTGAAAACCTTTGTGAACAAGAGCCGCGATCCTCTATTTGTTTGACGCTTTTAATATTCCGTTGGCCCAACATATGTGAAAAGTAGAAGAGATAATACATGATTCTGGTTCTATTCACCCTTGTTTGCTCATCAAAAGTGCTTCAACTTGCAGCGGCAACACTATCCGTACAAAAGTGTGGCGCAGTCTTTATTTTTTAGGTAGTTTTGTTCAAGTCTTTTTTGTAATGCACCCATGCATATAGAGCTTCCTTGCTTATATTTATTGTGATTATCTGTAAATTGATTCGCCTTTTTGAGTCAGATCTGGGAGTGTGCAGCTTGTAAACATTCTTGCATTGATGGAAGTATGGAAAGAAAAAAAACATGGGTTTTTTTTTTCAAACACTAGGAATTGTTTTTTTGTAACATTTTTTTGGGGATGCTGCTTCTAATATATATATTTGATTCTACTTGAATTTTGTAATATGCAAATCATAAAATTAGTTCCTTTTTTTCAGTACAAATAAATGGTATGTTGCTCAAAATGCATTTGATTGGTGACTGTGAACTGAACTGCCTTTGATGTCTATATAATGATTTTTATCTGTGGTCTGATTGTGACATGGTAGTTGGATTAAAAACTTTTGTTCCTGCAGATATGATCAGTACAGATGGATATAATATATGAACCAAAGGGGTTGCAGCTCGTTAAATGCGTTTGTTAAGGAGATTAGGAGAATGTTGAGATACTAATGGCTAAGCATGTGTCCTATTTGTTAATTGAAACTTTGGTAATTAGGAAGGAAAGTGGGATAATGCTCAATCGTGATCCATGGGTTGTATTTCGGTCGTCTCAAATCAGACAACGAGTCGATTTGGTTATACTCAACTTAAATGGGTCAATTTAGGCAGGGCCGTCCTTGAGAACTGGGGTCCGTTTCCCGTGCCCTATGCGAGTAGAGAAAGTGGGCCCTTGTTATTAACTTATATATAATATATGAACCAAAGGGGTTGCAGCTCGTTAAATGCGTTTGTTATTCCCAGGTGGTGAGGGTTTAACTTTCAAAGTGTGCAAAATGAACTATCTAGGAGTAGGTTAGTTTTTTTTTTTTTTTTTTTTTTTTTTTTTTTTTTTTTTTTTTTTTTAAAGTTAACTATTATTCACAGCATAGCTATTCCTGAGTTGGATGAGAACAAGTATGTCAATGAGACTATTCGGGTGGAATATGAATGGAAACCACCGAGATGTGCCCACTGCTGTGTATTTGGGCATGATTCTGAGGAGTGTCCAAAATGCATTCGATTGACAGTGAAACCTCCTACAAACAGTCCGAAAGTAGATGAGGATGGTTATACGTAAGTCAAGACAAAGAAGAATGTTAAGAAGAGCGGTTTTCAAATTAACAATCAAAAGCCCAAGTTTGAATATAGACCTGTGGATAAAAAGAAAAAGGCGGTGAGCTCTTCCGACGTGAATGCGAGGTGCAATAGTTCATCCAAGGTTCAAACACACAATTCGTTTAGTGCTCTTGGGTTCGTTGAGGGGAATGGGGGTTCCTCCCAGGGGAGATATAAAGGGGGTCGTGAGCTAAATGAGGAGTCTGATGATGACGAGGTAGAGGTTGTATATGATGAATCCAATGAGTTTTTAACATCGGGTACTCATCCTACGGCTTCCAGTACAGGGGCAAGCACCTCTCAAGTAAAGTCTAATGGATAGGTGGCTCCTGTTTCATGCTAAGGGGCTGCCGGTTGGTAGCCATTTCATTTTTGATGATGGCGGTTGACGTCGTTGCTTGATTTTTTTAGTTTGTCTACTAGTTAGTCATATCATGATTGTAGTAGACTAGTTTGAGTTGGTATGTTGGTTTTGTTTGTTTTTTTGCTTACATATATGGGGCATGTCCTGTATATGAACTAGTGGGGAACTCATCCTCACTACTTGTACTTATTTAACAGTTGTCTATAATAGAATCACCGGGGTAACCCTTTACCCAAAAAACTATTATTCACAGTAGCCCAACAGAAAACAGAGAACAACCGGATTACATCACTTTGAAATTCAAACAAAATTATCTATATGATAACAAATTGGAGCATTTGGTAGTAAGAGAATTTTTGTTTGGAAAGTATTTGACTTTTTAGACTAATCTTATTCCTATATTAGTTGAATACTTTTATATGGAATGATATACAAAACATATGATTTAATATTTTTACAAAATAAATCTTTTTTTTTTGTGTGAAAGCTAACAGAGTTAAAAGTTCGACTTTTTCAATGGTGCATTAAATAAAATGGTTTTTCAGCCACATTGAGTGAGGTTTTTAAAGCCCAATTGAAATATGGAGGGTGGAGGCGGAAACAAAACTTGGTAAATTATGTCTTATGAACGAAAAAAAAAAAAAAAACTTGGTAACTTATGTCTTATGAACGTAAAAAAAAAAAAAAACAGAGAGAGCGCGCGCGCTATGAGGCAGGGCTGTAATTGAACCAAACGAACACGAATTAGGCCATGTTCATGTTCATTCATTAAAGAAATTAACATGTTTGCGAACTGTTCACGAACGCATACTGGTCTCGAACACAACACAAATGAACATAGACGAGTAAAAACGAACATTTAACTTGAAAATAAAAAATAATAACATTGTTAACCTTAAACATTGGACATAAGTAGTTAAATACAAACATCAAATGATAAATCAAAACACAAGTTTACTACAACTACCAAACGATGAATCAAGTTTAACTAACTTAAACATAATTATTCAAAGTTTAACTAACTTAGACATAAATGTCACAAAGTTTGTTAACTAACTTAGACATAATTATCCAAGTTTTCAATATGTTTAGATAAAAGGTTTATTATCTATTGTTTTTAATATAATCAAACAAACACGAACGAACATGAACAAACATAACCGAACATATTACCGAACGTTCATGAACGCAGTCGAACGAACAAGATATTTGTTCATGTTCGTTCGCTAAGCTAACCGAATAACAATTTTTTGTTCGTTCATTAAGCTAATTGAATGAACATAAACAAACTTACCGCCGAACAATTTATGAATTGTTCGCAGAACGTTGGTTCGTTTCAACCCCCTATTCTGAGGATCTGAGGAACAACCCTAGAATCTCACTTTCCAGAAGCCATTGCTTTATCTGTTGAACCACAAAATCATTTGGTAGATTATTTTCTAAAATAAATTTAAAAGTATGTGTATAATAAATTAGACAATTTTGAGCCCCTTAAGATCGTAGGCTCTGCGTGGTTGCACCTCCCACATAGGCCCAAGGCCAGCCCAAACTTTAGGTCTTCTCAGTTTAGACAACGGTAGGGGTCAGCAGAAAACCGAAATAACCAAACTGTAACCGAAATAACCGAAGAAACCGAACCGAAACAAAAACTGACGGTTCGGTTTTCAGATTTTTAATAACCGAAAATTTCGGTTCGGTTTTCGGATAACCATTTTCAAAAACTAAAAAAAAAAAAAAAAAACCGAACCAAATCGATAAGTTACAATTCATATATTTTTATAGAGTGCGGTTAACATACATTAAGCCTTATCGTACTTCACGTACGCGACACCAGTAACCGTCGGATCAGGGCACTAATCACGCATAAGACACAAAATAACGCATGGGATCCATTTTTTGGTGATAATCACGCATGGAGGGGGGGGGGGTGATAATCACGCATGGAAAGTATAATCACGCACGTTATGATTGTAAAAAAAATAATCACGCACGTTATGTTTTTGTCGCGTACGTTAATGTAGGTTAAGGCGTTTTGTACATTATACTTTCTCTATTTTTATATTTAAGTTTAAATTTTTAAGTGTTTAACCCAATGCTAGTAGAAATTATTAATTTTATTCTTGATGTGAAGTGTTTATAATAAAAACTTTACATGTTTATTTATAATATAAATGATTTATTTACTACCTACAAGAAATAATAAAATTTAATATAAAAATTAAATGATATTCAAATTATTAAAAGAAAATATCTTAATAAAAACTTTAGAGAAACATAAAAATAGATTAGAATGTTACGTTTATATAAACAATATTAATTAAAGAGGTTAACTATAATAACTTAGAAGTAAACATATAAGAAACAAATCTTATATTTTAAATTATACTTATTATTTTTTGAATCTTACATAATTTTGTTTCAAAAACCGAACCGACGTAAACAACAAAACCGAACGGTTTTAAAAAACCGAAAACCAACATTTTGGTTTTGGATTTGCCCAAAAACTGAATCGTGCACACTCCTAGACAACATATCAATAATTGAAAATTTGGTAGTTGGAAAGAGTTTTGAAAATGATCGTCAAAAAGAAAGTAGGGTAAAGTAGAAGGTTCACGTAATCGACGATGGATCAATAATTGAAAATTTGGAGGCTAGGAATGTCACACCCCAACCGATGGCGGAAACATCGGGGCGTGGCACTGAGCGAAACAGATTGTCCAAAAGTTTCCATAACAACTACGATTACCATTTATTTAAAGCATCACGTCCCATACCATGACATAAAGAGTAACATAATTATTACAGACAAAGTCAAGACAAATTGTTCTGTTTCGACAACTCAGAATTTAAGTACAGACAATTCGTTTATTTGTTTCTAGACCTTTCCGAGCCTCGATTTCACAGCAAGCCAAGCATTTAAACATCTTAAGCACCTGCCACATACGTTAAAGTAAAAGTCAATACACATAGTATAAAGGTGAGCATACAAGTTTAATAGATATAATAGAGTTCGAAATCGTTTACGCATAACCAGCACGTACACAATGTGAAATGAAGCACGTAAGTTATCGACATGATCCTATCAATACCAATGACTGCGGGTTGACTGCCCGAGGCAGTTCGCAATACACACTCACCACTGTGAGCCATGTAATTAATTGTCCTTAACAACCCTGAGTGAACAGGTGCTGAGTCAAAACTATAGTACTATCGTTGCTAAGGCAGGTAGACAGCAATCCATGTGTAAACATAACAAACAAGCATTCATTAAGTCACATATAACATGCGGTAACAGTTAGCGTTAAAGTATTGCGTAGTGTGTTCGATGTGATTTAGAATAAGAAACGTATGTAACACCCAAAAGTGCGTAAAGCAAAAAGGGTTCGAGTATACTCACAGCGATGAATGGATTTAAGGGAGCGCTAGAGTAAGATTAGCCTGATCAGAACGATAGCACAAACGATAAGCGGCACGCAAAAAGGTGTAAAGTGTCAATGGATCGGACGGTAATCCGATCGGATGGCCAGTCGATCGGGTGACAATCCGTTCGGATGGTCACCCGATCGGGTGACCATGCGATTGGATTATTACCCGAAATCAGTAATCTCTTGGATAGAATCCAGATCTTGAACCAACACAACACTAAGAATGAGTAGGAGGTTAGAACAAGCTCCGATTCCATCGGTTTGAGTGCATTGAGTGTAAAGAGTTGAAAGAAAGTTAGAAACCATCTTTCAATCCCTTTTTCACCATGAATATGTTCAGATCTACGCAAGATCTTTGTTTATTTATGTGGAAATCGTTCAGATTTAAGTTGTTCTCGAAGGATTGAAGCCAAAACATGAAGTTCTTATGAACACCATGATGACATCATCCTAGAACACCTCAAATCTAGTGATTTCACGGTTAAAAGTTTATTCAAAAGATATAGAGGTGTAGGAGTGCATGTAGATCAAGAAAGTACAAGATTTAGGTTGAAAACTTACAAGAATTGCGAGAAATCGGAAGAAAAGTAGGCCGGAGCGAGCTGGTCGAGTGAGAGCTGTCAACATCAAGTGATGTGACATATGAGGGTATTTATAGGGTTTCCATAAAAGGAAAGTGGGGGAGTGGCTGGTCGATCGGGTGGCAACTCGATCGGTTGGCCACTCGATTCGAGTGATTGGCGCGACGAGTTTTGCTGTTCGATTCGCGTGTTGAGCATTGCGATGCGATAGAGTTTCCCATTTAAATTACTTTTAATCCCAACTACTATATCTAACATACAATCATCCTAATTAACTTGCGTTTAGCGTTCGCGATTCGATTGCGATTGAGTTGCGATTGCGTGTCGATTGATCACCACAACATAAACATAAATAAACATGCACAAGTAACACATAAGTAGCACACACACGTAAAACAATATCCAGAACACATAATTCGAGTTGCGAGTGCGATTGCGATAAGCGATAAAGCGATAAAGCGATAAAGCGATAAAACATGCGATAAACACCGATTAAACCTCGATTATTAACAAGTACTCCACATATTACAACTAACGTAAAAGCATAAAAAGACTATCTATAAGTTAAAGAAGTCAAAACAGGAATTGAGCAAGGAGTGACAGTTCGCAATTAGCAATCTTTTCTTCCTTTGACTTCAATCAATCTTGACTTTGACTTTGACTTTTGAAACACGAGGTGTTACAGCCTCCCCTACTTAAGGGAATTTCGTCCCGAAATTAGGTCGAAGTCGTAACAAACAACTGCGGGTACTTCGCCTTCATGTCGCTTTCGAGTTCCCAAGTGAACTCGGCGCCTCGTTTGCCTTCCCATCTGACCTTCACAATGGGAATGCGCGAGCGTCTGAGCTGCTTGGTTTGGCGATCCATGATCTCGACAGGCTTTTCCACGAAGTGTAGTGTTTCGTTTACTTGAAGATCCTCAAGAGGTACGTACAAATCATGCCCAGCCAGGCACTTTCTGAGGTTAGACACGTGGAAAGTTGGGTGGACGTTGCTAAGTTCCTTCGGTAGTTCGAGTCTGTAGGCCACTTTTCCGATCCTTTCCAGAATCTTAAAGGGTCCAACATATCGAGGCGCGAGCTTCCCTTTCTTGCTGAATCTGACCACACCCTTCCAAGGTGATACCTTTAGGAGTACATGGTCGCCAACGTCAAATTCAAGGGGCTTGCGTCGTCTATCGGCGTAACTTTTCTGACGACTCCGAGCTTTCAGCAGATTGTCTCGAATTTGGAGGATTTTGTCAGTAGTTTCTTGCAATAGCTCAGGACCAGTTAATTACGAGTTCCCGATATCGTGCCATACAATAGGCGATCGACATTTTATTCCATATAATGCCTCAAACGGTGCCATTTGAACGCTGGAATGATAATTGTTATTGAACGAGAACTCGACTAAAGGTAAGTATGCGTCCCAATTACCACCGAAATCTATAACACACGAGCGGAGCATGTCTTCAAGGGTACGAATCGTTCTCTCAGTCTGGCCGTCGGTTTGAGGGTGGAATGCGGTACTTAGATTAAGCGTAGTACCGAGTGCCGCTTGAAACGTTTCCCATAGACGCGAGGTAAACCGAGCATCACGGTCAGAGATGATGTCGCGAGGCGTCCCATGTCGACAAATGATCTCATTGGTGTAGATTCTGGCTAATCTTTCTGCCTTGTAGTCTTCTCGTATCGGTAGAAAATGAGCAGATTTGGTCAAACGGTCAACGATAACCCAAATGCTGTCGTGACTTGATGGCGTGCGCGGAAGTTTCGTTATAAAGTCCATAGCTATACTTTCCCACTTCCACATAGGGATTGGGGGTTGTTCAAGCAAGCCAGAGGGTCTTTGGTGCTCAGCCTTGACTTTCGAGCAAGTCAGGCACTTTGAAACATAGAGAGCGATATCTCTATTCATGCCCGGCCATCAGTACTTGTAGCGAAGGTCCTGGTACATTTTATCGGCACCAGGATGAATAGAATATCGGGATATGTGGGCTTCACCCATCAAAATCTGTCGTAAATCGGTTCGCTTAAGGATCCAAATTTGGTTCAGATAATGGAATATCCCATTTGACTTATTCACCAAATGGGCTCCACCGTGGTAGATCCTTTCCTTCTTTAAAGTGCGTTCGGTAAAACAAGCATGTTGGGCTTCGCGGATGAGGGTTTCCAGATGATGATGGGTTGGAACATTACAAGCGCTATGGAAATAGCTTCGTCGGCTTAAAGCGTCGGCAACGGCATTTGCTTTGCTAGGGTGATAACGAATCTCACAGTCATAATCGTTGAGAAGTTCTAACCATCGGAGTTGACGCATATTATGTTCCTTCTGGTTAAAGATATGTTGTAGGTTCCTATGATCTATGAAGATCATACACTTGGTACCATACAGGTTGTGTCGCCAAATCTTTAACGCAAAAACAACTGCGCCTAGCTCGAGGTCGTGGGTTGTATAGTTCTTCTCGTGGATCTTGAGCTGACGAGATGCGTAAGCGATAACCTTGTCTCGTTGCATGAGAACACAACCAAGACCAAGATTCGAGGCATTACAATAGACGATAAAGTCATCGTTTCCGTCGGGTAAAGTGAGGACGGGAGCATTGCAGAGCATATGCTTGAGGGTTTGGAAAGCAGTCTCTTGTTCAGTTCCCTAAACAAAAGGCTTGTCTTTATGCGTGAGAGAAGTAAGCGACACAGCGATTTTAGAGAATCCTTCGATAAATCGGCGATAATAGCCCGCTAGTCCGAGAAAAAAACGGACTTCAGACGGGTTCTTCGGTGTAACCCAACTCTTAACAGCTTCGATCTTCGTGGGATCGACGTGAATACCTTGACTATTGACAACATGACCGAGGAATTGAACCTCCTCAAGTCAAAATTCGCACTTGGGGAACTTGGCATAGAGTCGATTCCCTTGGAGCAGTTCGAGAACCAAACATAGATGTTGCGCGTGTTCGGTTTTCGACTTGGAATAGATCAGGATATCATCGATGAACACGATGACGAAGCGGTCAAGAAATGGTTTACACACGCGATTCATCAGATCCATGAAAACCGCGGGTGCATTGGTCAGACCAAAAGGCATAACAACGAACTCATAATGTCCGTAACGAGTGCGAAAAGCGGTTTTGGGTATATCCTCCTCTTGGATGCGCAATTGGTGGTAGCCTGAGCGTAGATCGATATTCGAGAAACACGTAGCACCTTGTAGCTGGTCAAACAAATCATCAATTCGAGGCAGAGGATAGCGGTTCTTGATTGTCAACTTATTCAATTCCCGATAGTCGATTCACATCCGAAATGACCTATCCTTCTTTTTGACGAAAAGGACTGGTGCGCCCGATGGAGAGGTGCTCGGGCGAATGAAGCCTTTATCAAGCAGTTCCTGGAGCTGACTCGAGAATTCACGCATTTCGGACGGAGCGAGTCGATAAGGAGCCCTGACAATAGGGTTTGCTCCAGGAATGAGGTCGATATGAAAGTCGATATCATGAGTTGGTGGGAGTCCGGGGAGATCATCAGGAAACACCTGAGGAAATTCATAAATGACACGAACGTCTTTCACTTCGGTCTTTCCTTTCTTTTCCTTCTCTGCTACTACAATATTGGCCAAGAAAGCTCTGTATTCCTTGCGGAGATACTTGCTAGCTTGGACACATGACATGAGCTTAAGACCTTTAGAGGGAGTTTCACCATAAACACAGAATTGGTCACCATTAGCAAGCAAGAATCGAATCATCTTATCAAAGCACACAACTTCAGCATGGTTTTCACGAAGAAAGTCTATGCCTACTATGATGTCAAAACTTCCGAGTTGCATCGGAATAAGATCAATCGGAAAGACGTGACTGTTGAGCTCGAGAGTACAACCACGAAGAACAGAATTGACGGCGACAGTTCTTCCGGTGGCAAATTCAACGTCGAACGTCGAGGGGAGATGGGAGCGCTTACGATTAAGGAGCTTTTCGAACTCAAACGATACAAAACAGTTATCGGCTCCAGTATCAAACAAACACGAAGAATAAATACCATTCACGAGAAACGTACCATTGACCATGTTGTTATCAGTCTGGGCTTGGTGCACATTGATGTTTAAAGTTCTGGCACGGGCGGCTTGTTGTTGTTGCTGCTATGGCTGCTGCTGTTGTTGCTGCTGAGGCTGCTGCTGGGGCTCTTGTTTCACAACCCTGTTCGGGCACATGTTTGCGAAGTGGTTGGGATCACCACACGCAAAGCAGACTCTAGCATTGATCGTGGGTGCCTGAGCCGCTTGTTGGCCTTGAGGAGCTGGAAGTAGAGCTTGATGAGCAGTAGCTTGAGCTGGTGCTTGTCGAGCACCTGTACGGCAGTTGGCGGTGAAGTGGCCGTACATGTTGCAATGCACACAAAATCGGCAGGCAATACCCACGGGATGATGGTAAGTACATGTCGGGCAAGCAGGGTGAGGACCAGTGTAAGCACGCTTTGCAGGTGGTGCTTGGGTAACTGGTGCTGGAGATGATCGGTGCTGAGATTGCTGCGGAGCTGGTACAACTTGAAGCAGGGCAGCAGTGGTTACAACACAGTTCTTGTTGCTGGAGTTGCTGTTCTTCCTCTTGTGACGAGAGGACTTCGAAGATTGGGGAGCGGCGGCGGTGTCAGCGGTTGGTGTGGCGGTAGCTTGATGTAGATTCTTGGTGGCTTTATCCCAGAAGCCAGCCTTGACTCGCTTGTCGTTGATCTCAGCGGCAAGCAGGTAAGTTTCTTCGATTGTTGCTGGCTTTGAAGCATGCACAAAATCTGCAACACAATCCGGCGGAGCTTGGATATACTTCTTGATCGTCATATCAGCAGTCTTGACTTGATCAGGACAGATAATACTGAGCTGCTTGAAGTGAGCAGTTAGAGCAGCGTTGTCACCATCCTTCTGCTTTATCTGACAGAATTCATCCTTCAACTTTTGGCGCTCATGGGGAGGGCAGAACTCTTCCAGCATGACGTTCTTCAACTCATCCCATGACAGACCATAAGCTGCATCGTTTCCGCGTTTGTTCCTCTCGGCCGTCCACCAGTCTAAAGCGCGAGACTGGAAGACGCCGGTAGCATTTAGAGTGCAGAGATTGTCAGGACAACCGCTCTGGCGCAGGGTGACCTCGATAGAATCGAACCACTGAAACAAAGCCGTAGGGCCATCTTTGCCAGTGAATTCTTTCGGTCCGCAAGCTTTAAACTACTTGAAGCTGAAAGCAGCTTTTGGGGTTTCAGTCCTGGATTCTTCAGACGATTTGCTCACATTCTCGTATAGTTCACTCACGATCTGAGGAACAACTTTCGCCATTTGCTTAGCGATGAGAGCAGCAAGGCGTTTGTCTTTCTGGTTTTGGCGAGCAGAGCGCGAGTGACGGGGTCCAGATGACGACATTGTCTGCAGCAGACATCGCCATAGGACTCAGACACAATATAATCGGATCTCACCTCACACGCCTAATACTACTAAAGCTCAGGAACACGATCATGTAACACACAATCACATAGGCACATAATCACAGATTCACATAAGCACAGAAGCACATAAGCACGTAAGGCACAGAAGCACAAAGCATAGAATCATATAAGCACAAGAGGCAGTCAGACTACAGAAACCTATAATTCAAAGTCCGCGAGCGTTCGAGAATAGCGATAGCGATTAGCCAATAAACAACGAGTAGTATAGCATAAGCGAGTAACGTAGCATGCGATCATCCACAAGTAGCGATTTGCTAGTGTTTCGAGGTAGATGTGCAGTGCGGGTCGTGTGTGTCGATTAAAGCGAAGAGCGAAAAGCGAATAAATCACCAAAATCGTAACACATAAACAGATAAAATCACATAAAACACATAAAATCCACATAAAAGTGACGAAATATCAGAGTCGACAGTAGCGAGTTCAGAATCGAAACACATAAAAATTCGAGAATGGATTGTCTCAGGCATGATAGACATCGACTACCCAAAGTGATTTGAGTATTCACAAGGACTTTTAGTACACACTTTGACCTTCGGGACTGTGCTCTCGCCTCGAATTTGGGCGAATGGCACGCATCCTTCCAGTTTCAGAGTGACCTCAAGTTGTTGGAGTCTGTCGAGACTTTGGTGAGAGTTTTGTAAGACAAAGTAGAGATCGGAACAAGTCATCAAGGTTCGGGTTTCACCCCTGACTTAACAACTTCGTTCCTGTTTTGATAAAATAAGGAAGAATTATGTGTCAAAGTATGGATTTCACTCCTGATTCAACGCAAATTCTCCTGTTTGTAGATAAAATTATGGGTCGAACAAACAATTTAGTCGAGAGTTTGCAGTTTTCACACCTAATCTCGACCTAATCGCTAGTTCATTTTCGAAAATTAGAGTGCAGTGATAGTGTAGCGTAGGCGAGAATAGCGAGAAATAACAAGCAAGCTCATACATAACCCCTACAGGGTGTGCAGAAGTCGGTCTGTTGGTACCTAATTATAGACTAGGTCGTTTCTATGACATCGACCCTGACTAGGTCAAGTCTTGCCTAATTCCCTATAGTTATGGCTCTGATGCCAATCTGTCACACCCCAACCGATGGCGGAAACATCATGGCGTGGCACTGAGCGAAACAGATTGTCCAGAAGTTTCCGTAACAACTACGATTACCATTTATTTAAAGCATCACGTCCCATACCATGACATAAAGAGTAACATAATTATTACAGACAAAGTCAAGACAAATTGTTCTATTTCGACAACTCAGAATTTAAGTACAGACAATTCGTTTATTTGTTTCTAGACCTTTCCTAGCCTCGATTTCACAACAAGCCAAGCGTTTAAACATCTTAAGCACCTGCCACATACGTTAAAGTAAAAGTCAATACACATAGTGTAAAGGTGAGCATACAAGTTTAATAGATATAATAGAGTTCGAAATCGTAGTTTTCACACCTAATCTCGACCTAATCGCTCGTTCATTTTCGAAAATTAGAGTGCAGTGATAGTGTAGCGTAGGCGAGAATAGCGAGAAATAACAAGCAAGCTCGTACATAACCCCTACAGGGTGTGCAGAAGTCGGTCTGTTGGTACCTAATTATAGACTAGGTCGTTTCTATGACATCGACCCGGACTAGGTCAAGTCTTGCCTAATTCCCTATAGTTATGGCTCTGATACCAATCTGTCACACCCCAACCGATGGCGGAAACATCATGGCGTGGCACTGAGCGAAATAGATTGTCCAGAAGTTTCCGTAACAACTACGATTACTATTTATTTAAAGCATCACGTCCCATACCATGACATAAAGAGTAACATAATTATTACAGACAAAGTCAAGACAAATTGTTCTGTTTCGACAACTTAGAATTTAAGTACAGACAATTCGTTTATTTGTTTCTAGACCTTTCCTAGCCTCGATTTCACAACAAGCCAAGCGTTTAAACATCTTAAGCACCTGCCACATACGTTAAAGTAAAAGTCAATACACATAGTGTAAAGGTGAGCATACAAGTTTAATAGATATAATAGAGTTCGAAATCGTTTACGCATAACCAACATGTACACAGTGTGAAATGAAGCACGTAAGTTATCGACATGATCCTATCAATACCAATGACTGCGGGTTGACTGCCCGAGGCAGTTCGTAATACACACTCACCACTGTGAGCCATGTAATTAATTGTCCTTAACAACCCCTGAGTGAAGAGGTGCTGAGTCCAAACTATAGTACTATCGTTGCTAAGGCAGGTAGACAGCAATCCATGTGTAAACATAACAAACATGCATTCATTAAGTCACGTATAACATGCGGTAACGGTTAGCGTTAAAGTATTGCGTAGTGTTTTCGATGTGATTTAGAATAAGTAACGTATGTAACACCCAAAAGTGCGTAAAGCAAAAAGGGTTCGAGTATACTCACAACAATGAATGGATTGAAGGGAGTGCTAGAGTAAGATTAGCCTGATCAAAACGATAGCACAAACGATAAGCGGCACGCAAAAAGGTGTAAAGTGTCAATGGATCGGACGGTAATCCGATCGGATGGAAATCTGATCGAATGGCCAGTCGATCGGGTGACAATCCATTCGGATGGTCATCCGATCGGGTGAGCATGAGATTTGATTGTTACCTCGTTTGGGATGGATGTGTTTGTGTATGATGGCTTTCCTTTTTATGTTTTCGTTGTAGCATTTTGAAAACAGAGAAGTATCTCTACCATTCAGGTCAGTCAATCGAACGACCGTTGAGAACAAGTTCACTGCAGGACGGTCACTCGATCGGATGGCAATCCGATCGGGTGGCAATCCGTATGCATTGAACATGTTGAAAATTGTTTAAGTCCCAAGCATCACACGATCGGATGGTCACTCGATCGGATTGCAATCCGATCGGGTGGTGATCCGTTTCAACGCTCAGATCCTTCGAATAGTTTGAGAAATAGTTTAAGTATGGAACCAAGTGCAGCCCGATCGGACGACCGGTCGATCGGGCGACAATCCGATCAGGTGGTAACCCAATTGGACGGCAATCCGTTCCAACGGTCTGATAGTCCTAACACTTGTTTCCGTTTGAAGTGTTGTAGCTTTGAATGAGATGGGTTGATATCTTGCTTGAACAACAGGACCCTTATCTCGTCCCTAGTGATCCGACCGAACAGGAATCACCCTAGTGTCACACCCCGACCACGTAAAACAACAAAACGTGGCGGAATCGTCGGGGAGTGTTGTAACAGAATCATTGTTTCATAACACATGGAAAATTGAAATGTTGTTTTATTGATATAAAGAGTTACAATGTCTTAACAAACAAGAAGTAAAACAAAATTTAACTAGTCTTGCATCTTTTATGGTCACTAAGGCCTTGTCCAATCCTATGTGAGCATGCATCAATATCATCATCAAATATCATCAACTATCGTACCTGAAACACATGTGAAAATACATCAGCATAAAAATGCCGGCGAGTACATAGGTTTTGTGAAAATAGGATTCATGACTTGGTTTAAGAAAATGTTTAATGAAAACTTGTCATGAATCCAGTTTAAGTGTTTGCTTTTATAAAACGTTTGAAAAGCGATAATAAGATAGATGATATGTAAAAGAGTAGTGTAAGGTTAAATGAATAACCAAGTAAAAATGAGTTTGTATAAAATAAGTTGTTTGTAAAACAATGTCTTGTGAAAAATATGTTATTTGTGTAAAAATGTGTAAATCCAAATTAAATGATTTAAATAACGCTACGACATGTAATATAGTACAAGCACTTATATATAGGAAGTACCAGCGACGTATCCACCATGCTTGTATCACATTACACACGTCTCGTTACTTAAGTCACTTACCCAAACAAACCACCAATGTAAATTGCCCATGTCTAAACCAATTGTCAAATGTCATTGTGAAAACCAGGTCAAAATGTCTATGTCAAATGTCAATCATGTAATGTGTAAACAAAATGTCATGTATGGCAAGTGAAATATGTATCCACTAAACCATGTGTAAAAATGCACAAAACAATGTATTGAAGTAAAGCGTAGTTTAAATCAATGTTATGTTTTGTGGAAATGCATGCTATACTGAATACAAACATTTATGCGGTATTGTTAAAATGCATACATTCAAGCCTTGTGACTGTGGTGATAAACCCCTAAACGAATTTAAAGGTCTATCTGTCTAAATGTTTTAATCGAATTCGGTCATTCCTTCCATCCAAACATACCTAGGATGTCAGGAACGGGAGTTGTCAATTCCTATGGTACCATTACCTACTAACGAGCGGCGTGATCAAAGTTAATGAATGTATATTGTCCCACTTAAACAAACCAAATGTCATACCCAAAATATAAACATGTGATGAAAAACAAATGTAATAAGTATGATGAACATACATAGCATAAAAAGGTAATGTAAAACAATGTACTAAGTATGCGCTAAAAAAAGGTAATGTAAAACAATGTACTAAGTATGCGCTAAATGAACATACGTAGCATAAAATGCCATGTAAAACGATGTACTAGGTATGCACACAATGGACATACATAGCAAAAACATAATAAAATCATGTACTAATAGTGTACTAATGAACATAGCAAGTATATGATATGAAAACATGGAAAGCATGAAAGTAACAAGTAGGCACATGTGTTTCATCCCAAAATGTTTGAAAAACAGTAAAAGAGGGGACTATGTACTCACTTGAGGGTGCTTAGAAGTCTTGAACAACAACCAAGCAAAGCTAGAGGGATCACGGAATCAAACGGCACCCTATATAGATAACTACATAAATAACCGGACCTAAATCGGGGGATCAGATAGTATGAGGTTTCGTAAACCAAATGAGTATTGGAACTCATATGATATGGTCTAGCAAAGCCTACATACTAAAATGAAACCTAACGTAAGTGCTTATGACCCATTACGACCCGTTTAGGTAGCTTACGCTACTTTAACGCGTCGTTCGCGTAAAACGCGTTCGAAACGCCTAACTAGTCCTATGACAAGTAATGTATGCTTTAACATGTCTAATATTATTGTCTAATCAGTTTAGATGTCAAAACTTAGGTTACCTATGCTTAAAATGAATTTATGCGTAAAAAAGGCATTTTGGTAATTTTCCTAAGGCATAAGAATTACTTATCATACAACTACTTAAACGACGTGACCATAAGGTATAACCTTAAAAGGTTATTTTATATACAACTATGGTCACCTAAAGTGTTTGGTCGGATCCTAATGATCGACCAAATGGGTCGTGTTCGAAAGTATAAGCGATTGATTAGATCGCTTACCTTTACGACCCTAAACAAGCACAAATCTAAAAGCAACAAGCTAAACATGCTAGAACATGTTTAGTAAGGTTAGAAAACAGGTTTGGTATCAAAACAAATGGTTTTGATACCCTAGAGTAGTTTGGTTACAAAATACGCGAGGAAACGCATTTTGGCTGAAACTACGACTCGTCACTGAGCCTAGATAACGTGGAAATCAGTAGGTATAGTCACTAGGGACTATAACCATCGTGATTACGCTCACGTTATGAAGTTCAAACGAACTTCGCATTGACCATAAACTGGTCAATGCAGAAAGTCAAACGCAGTTTGACTTTAACGCTAAAACGAATGAAAAACGCGAAAGAATACTTACAGAAGGTCCCCGCAAGATTTAACCCGATTCGCTTTCAGGTAGGAAGTATATACTTCCACTTAGAAAGCTTTGAATCAGATTAAATGTGGGAAATGAATGAAGTTGGGTTGGGTATTTATAGATTTCCTTGAACCGTTAAGATCGTTCGTCGAAAAACGTGATTTAATCTCAACCGTACACATGTGCCCATAGAATTGTAATAATCATTAAGTATCAGCCCATGGTATTGCAAAACCATGGGTATAAAACCATCAAATCTCAAAAGTGGACCAAGTTCAATGTATCTGCCAGAAATTTCAAAAATGGTCCCTGCACTTGTAAAACCTGATTGTTTTGCACTTTTAAGCCCCGTTAACCCCATTTCAAGGCTCTAAAATAAAGTTAAAGTATAGGGAACTTAAAATATGCTCAAAAACATCTCGGATGTCGGTTTGTTTGGTCGTACGGTTGCGTTGTTCGGTTAATTACGACGGAAATCGTAATGAACGCAAAAACGATCCAAATTACGCGACGAATGGAATTTTATTATGCCAATCACTAAAATAAAATATTTTAATGATTACATAAATTTTTGGATGTCCGGATATATTCAGGACGAAAGATATGCGCGAAAATGCAAACTTATGCACTTTTGACGCTTTTAGTCTCTATTGATCAAATAAGTTTATTTTAGCATACCGAACCCCTCAAAGCCTATTTCTAAGCTATGTAAAGGATATTTAGGGTATGTGTAACTTATGATCAAGTTCCGGAATGTTCTTTACAGTTCAAATTGGCATACTTTCGCAGTTTGTCGAATTTAGTCCCTGTAAGCGAATAAACTTGATTTCGGCATACCAAACCTTCCAAAACTTATTTCTAAGTTATGTAAAGGTTATTTAAGGTATGTTAAGCCTATGTCACTATTCCGGAGTGTTTGTTGCATTAAACTGGTTATATTTACGCATCAGTGCGCGTATAACCCTCCAGAAAGCGATCTAAAGCCCGAAATCGAACAAGAGTTGATATGTGCAAATGATACACATGTTTATACAAATCCCAAGTATGAAATACAATATTTCATTGGTTTGGTGTTTGTTTGATGGCTGAAGTGACACAGGTGTCACACCTAGTCCGAACAGTTCATGGTTCGAGTCAGTTGTTCGTGTTCAAACCCGAAATCAGTATCTCTTGGATAGAATCCAGATCTTGAACCAACACAACACTAAGAATAAGTAGGAGGTTAGAACAAGCTCCGATTCCATCGGTTTGAGTGCATTGAGTGTAAAAGAGTTGAAAGAAAGTTAGAAACCATCTTTTAATCCCTTTTTCACCATGAATATGTTCAGATCTATGCAAGATCTTTGTTTATTTATGTGGAAATCGTTCAGATCTAAGTTGTTCTCGAAGGATTGAAGCCAAAACATGAAGTTCTTATGAACACCATGATGACATCATCCTAGAACACCTCAAATCTAGTGATTTCACAGTTAAAAGTTAAGATTCAAAAGATAGAGAGGTGTAGGAGTGCGTGTAGATCAAGAAAGTACAAGATTTAGGTTGAAAACTTACAAGAATCGCGAGAAATCGGAAGAAAAGTAGGCTGGAGCGAGCTGGTCGAGTGAGAGCTGTCAACATCAAGTGATGTGACATATGAGGGTATTTATAGGGTTTCCATTAAAGGAAAGTGGGGGAGTGGCTGGTCGATCGGGTGGCAGCCCGATCGGGTGGTAACTCGATCGGTTGGGCACTCGATTCGTGTGATTGGCGCGACGAGTTTTGCTGTTTCGATTCGCGTGTTGAGCGTTGCGATGCGGTAGAGTTTCCCATTTAAATTACTTTTAATCCCAACTACTATATCTAACATACAATCATCCTAATTAACTTGCGTTTAGCGTTTGCGATTCGATTGCGATTGAGTTGCGATTGCGTTTCGATTGATCACCACAACATAAACATAAATAAACATGCACAAGTAATACATAAGTAGCACACACACGTAAAACAATATCCAGAACGCATAATTCGAGTGGCGAGTGCGATTGCGATAAGCGATAAAGCGATAAAACATGCGATAAACACCGATTAAACCTCGATTATTAACAAGTACTCCACATAATACAACTAAAGTAAAAGCATAAAAAGACTATCTATAAGTTAAAGAAGTCAAAACAAGAATTAAGCAAGGAGTGACAGATCGCAATTAGCAATCTTTTCTTCCTTTGACTTCAATCTTGACTTTGACTTTGACTTTCGAAACACAGGGTATTACAAGGAAGGAGTTTCGAAAATGATCATTAGAGAGAAAATGAGATAAGAAGGCTTACTTTATCATGATCCATGGTTTCACTTTGGTCATTTCAAATTACATAACCAGTCAATTTGGGTATACTCAAATTCAATGAGTCAATTAAGGTCTTATCCAGTTAGGCAACGTGTCGGTAATTGAAAATTTGGTAGCTAGGAAGGAGTTTCGAAAATGATGGTTAGAAAGAAAGTGGGATAAAGTAGAAACAGGGCCGGCCCAGAGGGGGTGCGGTAGGGGTGTGCAAAAATATCCAAATCCGAAACCGAATCCGAATTATCTGAAATTCCGAATCCGAATTATCCGAAAAATCGGATATCCGAAAATTCGGATATCTGAAATTTTGGATTCAGATTCGGATAGTAATATTCGAAATTTTCGGATATTTTGGATATCGGATATCTGAAATATTAAATAATATTTTTTTTGAATTTTTAAATATATATAATAAGTTTTGTTTGAAAACCCTAATTCTATCCATTCCTTTTCAGCCGCCACTACACAATACACAACCACACATCTATATTCCATTATGCATCTCCTTCAACCATCGATCTCAAGGGTTTTTGACATTATTTCAGCCCGATCAATAGGTCAACGTCACCTCTACACAAGATGTTGAACACCGATGCTGGATATTCGACGTTTAATCTCACAAATATGCTCTTGGTTTCACATCTGCTTGTCTCGATTTCAACCTGAAATCACTCATTTATGTTCTGATCTTACAAGTTTCGACTGAATCTGTTTGATTTTGATTGTGTTGAGAAAGGCTAACTGTAGAAAGTTAGAGCTTCTGCTGCTAGTTGAGAAAAAACCTTAGGTATTTGGGTATTTAGTTGATAAAGTTAAATAAAAGCAATAAACGATGAAAATGTATTGTATCGATTCACATAAACATTCTACATTTTACATATTGAAACAAGAAAGGTTATAATTTGATTTTGAAAGTAAAAGAAATCTCAATTTTAGTTTCTTACCTGTTCTTTTGCTTAAATTTAAATTAAGTTTCCTTTTATTCAATGTTGAATATTTTTTCTTTCAAAATTCGGATATCCCATTCGCTAACCAAATCCGTATCCGAAAATTCTGGTATCCGAAGTTTGGATATTCGAATTTTCGGATACGGATTCGGATATCGAAATCCACTATCTGAAATTTTCGGATATCCGATGTTCGGATATCCGAATTTTCGGATATCCGATTTTGAACACCCCTAGGATGCGGGGTGGGCGATGGTTCAGAGCCCAAACCCTAGGGGCCCAAAAATTTATTTTTTTTTAATAATGTTACGTTGTAGAACTTAGAATATATACGTACTAAATTGGAAAATGACATGATGAGACGCATGGTCTGGTGGTTCCCATGTCACTTTATTAGCAAGCAAACCTTGGGTTCTAATCTTGGTAGCTTCAATTTTAGTTGTTTTTTTTTTCCTTTATGGTTTTTATGCATTAAATTCAAATGACATTAATTGACTAATTTTATGTTACATTAAATCAAAATGGAAATCATAGTTACTTCCCAAATCTAGTTTAAAATGATTATTTATGTTAATTTCTTAAAATATTATTCAGTTTACAATTAGTTTTAGTTGTTTCGTGTTTTTTTAATGAAAAAAAGTCTTATTTTGTTTTATTTTTCTCTTTCAACTCAGTGTATTTTCTAAATAAATTTGGATATGTTATGATGGTTTTACATGATCGTAAATAACGATTTTTAAAGTTACGACGTAACTATTCTGTTTTTCTTAATTTACCATTACAACATGTTTTCTTTCTACGTTTCGTTGTCCAAATGCATGTGTGATGTGCTTTTTTATCTACGTTTCCACTTAAAAAAAAGCAGTCCGCCGCAACATGCGGGTGATTCCACAAATTTTTAATTCATTTTCATATATTTAAAACTTTTTTGTATATTCTTTTTAAAATGTTTATATTTTAGGGGCCCGTATTTTATATTGGCATAGGGCCCACAGATTTTCGAAGATTTTTGGAGACGGCCCGAGTAGAAAAGTTAACTTAATCATGATTCATATTTCTGGAAATGCATATTAGAAAGAAAGTGAAACAGATTATTTGTGATACAAATATGATTTCTGGAAATGCATATTAGAAAGAAAGTGAAATAGATTATTTATGATACAAAAGAAAAACAAATTTCTGTCGCAGCGCACTGAGACATCATTGTGAGAGTTATAATTATAATTATATTATAATATAACTAGGTTATTGTCCGCGTTAACACGCGGTTTCACAAATGAGAATAATATTTATTTCTTGACATTTTAGATTGTTTAAAAAACTAATATATTGGAAGAAATAAATAACAAAATCACACAAATTTCACTAAAGTTTTCTTTGTAGACCACATTGGTTTTCTTATTTGTAACATTTCCGTCTTTATCTAGTATAAATATCTTGACACCACATTGGTTGTCTTATTAGTAATCATGCATGGTTCAAGCCACTATGCAAAACAAAACATTTGTTTTCTTATTTGTAACATTTCCGTCTTTATCTATTATAAATATCTTGACACCACATTGGTTGTCTTATTAGTAATCATGCATAGTGCAAGTCACTATGCAAAACAAAACATTTGTTTCAATAATTATAATTAACCAGTCAAATACACTTAATAAAACCTTATTACTTCATTAAACATATCATGTACCTTGTCTTTTCTTGTAAGTTCGTTGATGAAACACTTGACTTGTATCACCAATCAGGTATGTTTTTTTCCTACAAGTGACAACATTCTATGAATAAAAAAATCATAGGGTTTGTGTTTAAGATGTGGAACAAACATCCTTTCATATGTTTTGTGCCTTATAAATATAATTTTGATTATTTTATATAAATTCAAATAAAATTAAAAAGAATGGAAGTCTATATACCCCGATCATATGCAACGTAGGGATATTGAACAAAGTAGTCAAGTCAGTTCTAACCTGCATTAGTTACCTCGCTCATTGAAGATCCTAAAGGCATTAAGTAGTTGTACTTGCGTTTATGTGGAAACTGTCGAGAGAATTAACAAACATCCTCTACTATGGGTGTGTTGAATATCATGACAAAAAGGGCCAGGCAAGGAGATAGAAGAGGCTCTTTAACGACTTGTAATAGAAAAATAGACAATGTAGCTTATGCAACTGATAAAATTTAGAGATTTATGTAAAACCTTGTGACAACTCGAAATCTAGAACCTTTCGTTGTGTCGTGATGTAACTTGCTTGTACATTATGTGATTAGTTGAATGATTAAACTTAATGATAAACGTGAACTTTTATGTGCTTTGTATGTGTGCATTTGTATATATATACGTGTACGTGTTTTATGTGAACCGAGAACCCAACCCGAGAACAAAGAACCCGACTCGAGACCATGAGGTCTCGAGTGAATAGTGACCGAATGGGCCTTTGGGCCGAGAACCTTTGGCCGGTTGGGCCTTTGGGCCGTAAATCCCACTCGAAACCCACTAAGGGTGCACCACTTGGAACTAGCCTATATATAAACCACCCTTAGTTAGTTCTTGCCATTTGTTGAACATTACACACACACACTCTCCTACTTTTCTCTCTAAGCCTTAAGAACACAAACACATTTCCAAGACTCTCGGATCCACTCGGTTGGCACAAGAACTCTCGGATTTGGAACTTTGGATCGACACACACACACACATCACCAACCGGTTAGTATCTATCATGTTTATGGTTGATTTTTGTTGTGTTTTGTGATGCATGAATAAGATGATGTTTATGGTTAGAGATTACATGTTGTTCTTGATGTTTATGATGATTCTAATATGCACAATGATGAACCGGTTAGCATATACTATATGATGAGTGTGATATTTTGTGTCTAAATGAAGTTTGAACCACTTTTGTTGATAAACATGAAATCGGGTTGCACTTGCCATGAAATCGGACATATATGAAAACCGAGTTGTGTGTTATGTTTAGTGTTTTGATGCTTGTTCATAGTTTTGGGTGAATAAGTGATTAATATGTTATGAACTTGTTGAATATGGGTTTGAATATTGAAGAACACTTTGAATGATAGTTGAAGATTGAAAACCCTTGTGATTTTGATCCATCTTTGACTAATAGCCTGATTAGGAAATATGTTAGTGGGATTCTATTGGTTATTTCCGGATTTGGGCCTGATTATATTGTACCACTAATCTGACTACATCTGCATCAACACGTGAACTTGAAAACGACTGCTACCGACTCGCAATCACGCAGTTGCGACTCGCAACCACAGCGTGATGACTCGAGACCACGCGGTTGCGACTCGCAACCATAGCAGGACAAGCCGAAACCACAGGTTACGAGTCCCGTTGCGACTCGAGACCTCAGCATGATGAACCGAGACCACGGTTGCGACACCGGTTGCGACTCGCAACCACCTGAGATCAGCACACACAGCATGACTCGAGACCATGCTTGCGAGTCCAGTTGCGACTCGAGACCACACCTCGGGCCTAAGTTAGTGGGCCGAATTTATGGACTTCTGTGCTACTGTTGAGATGTTATTTGGGTCTGTTATCACGAGCCCAACTGTTTGGGCCTTACACTTAGACTTTGGATTATGTCTGATTGTTAACTGAGAACTGTGAACTGTTAAACGTGTTTGCCATACGTGTTAAACATACGTGCATTGCTGGCTTGAATCTGATTATAAGTGATATCCGTGTTAGGACGTAACTGACTACTTGCGACTTGATTGACTTTCTGCGATTAACTGCCGAGCAAACCAAGGTGAGTTCACACCCTCTACAAAGCATGGGATTCCCTGGGTTGGGAACGGGGTTAAGGAACGTGGATTCCTCGTCCTCCTTGGGTAGGACGTCAGTGGTTCAGGAATGTGATTCCTCGTCCGGATGGACGGATAAACGTACTAGACTAAAACTCTATCACGAAGTCCCTCCTTTTTGTATCGACTAATCGCCGGGCCAATGGCGAGCGGGTCATTAGTTAGATAGCGCTATTTAGGTCTGACAAGCCTCACACCGTGCCGCAGAGGACGGGCGTGAACTAATGGATCTGGGGCACGTCAATGATGATAGACATTGATGTTTTCAGGGCACATAAACATGACTACAGTCAGCAGTCGATATGGTAACGAGTCTAGTGTACGCATGGGGTAGCCCCCACGGCCGAAATGCCTGATAACTACATGGGGTAGCCCCCACGGCCGGAGTGCCGGAGTAACTGGGAATGAACATGTCACGTTTTTAAACTATGGGGTAACTCCCACGGCAGGATGCCAGCTAAAGGAAACTGTTTTCGGAATAACTAAAACAAACACCCAACCGTGAACTCACTCAACTAGTTGTTGACTCGTTACTACATGCTTTGCAGGACCCTAGGTACTCAACTGGAACTTGCATGGAGGAGGATCGTTGTGGGACAGGGATTGCTACATGATATGTTAAACTTGAAACTTTTGGAACTTATGTTATAACTTTAAACTTATGCTTCCGCTTGCAACTTAACTTGTTTGTTTTGAAACACCAATCGTGATGGTTAAACTTTTATAACTATTTATATGCTTGTTCAGTATGATTGGTGGCTGGATCCTGGTCAGTCACGCCTCCAAGCGGTAGTACTCCGCAGGTGGGATTTTGGGGGTGTGACAGATTGGTATCAGAGCCATTGGTTATAGTGAACTTGGTTTTAATAAAGGAGAAACGTTTTTGTTAAAACCAGACTATAACCGGTTTAGTGCTCAACGGTCCACAACGACACTTCGCTCCTCATGCAAGGCTCGACGTTCTAGGTAATATGATGTATGTATATTGCCTACTTGTTAGTTGCGTAGTACATTGCTCATGGTATGCTTGATTAGTATAACTACTGTTGTTTGAACACGTGCGTGCTTACCCTGTCCTACTATTGTACTTTCGCGAACCACTCTCACACGTATTACTCTTATTATGAAGAAACATGTCTGGACGCGTTAACATGACACAAGCCCAGTTGACGGCTTTGATCAACGAACGAGTTGCCGCAGCGCTCGCAGCTGCACACGCAGGAGGTATATCCTGCAGTCCGAAATTGTTCTAGGATCATTTGGATCCTACTCTCGTGAACCAACCTTTGTGTGTTAAACTCTGTCTTTTCTTTCACCTACCTTAGGTCAATATGCTCAGGCACCGGTGTGCACTTTTAAGACCTTTATGGACTGTCGACCCACTACTTTTAGCGGAACTGAAGGAGCAGTAGGTCTCCTACACTGGTTTGAGAAACTGGAGTCTGTGTTCGAAATGTGTGAATGCCCTGAAGCGCGCAGGGTGAAGTATGCTACTGGTACTCTCGAGGGTTTGGCCCTCACGTGGTGGAATGCTCAAGTGCAGATGTTAGGGTTGGTTGCTGCCAACGCCACCCCATGGGAAAACTTCAAGGAAATGATCAGTGAGGAATACTGCAGTCGTGACGACATTCACAAACTGGAAGATGAGTTCTACAATCTTAAGATGTCAGGGTCGGAGATTGAGGCATACACTAAGAGATCGCATGAGCTTGCCTTGTTGTGTCCTACTATGGTGGACCCTCCGTATAAGCGAATTGAACTCTATCTCAAGGGCTTGGTGCCAGAGATCCAAAGTCATGTGACTTCAGCGAACTTGACTACTATCCAGCAGGTTGTACAGTTGGCTCACCGTCTCACTGACCAAGCGGTGGAGCAGAACAAGTTACCAAAGCGTATAGGTGCTGCAACTACTTCTGGTGCTACTAGTGGGGATAAACGGAAATGGGATGGAACTTCAAGCAGGGGTTCAACTTCGGTGCAAACTCAGTCTCAGCAGAGAAAGACGGATGATCACAAGAGCCCCAGTCAGCAATCGTCTGGAGGTCAAAGTCATGGTGGATACAAGGGGAATCACCCCAAGTGCAATCGTTGCAACTTACATCACAGTGGGCCATGCACCAGGGGCAACTGTCATCGATGCAACAAGCCTGGTCATGTTGCAAAGGATTGCAGGAGCGCATACCCCGCCAATCAGAATCGTCAGCAACCTCAGCAGAACCAGCGACAGCAGCAGGGTAACAACAAAGGGTGCTTTCAGTGTGGAGCTGAAGGCCACTTCAAGAAGGATTGTCCCCAATTGAATCAGAACAACAACAACAATCAGGGGAATGGTAACAATGGGAACAACAACAATGGTGCTAGGGGACGAGTGTTCGTGATTGGTCAAGGTGAAGCAAGGAATGATCCCAACGTGGTGACGGGTAAGTTCCTTCTCGACGACTTTTATGTTACAGTCTTATTTGATTCGGGTGCCGATACTAGCTATGTGTCACTAGAAGTTAGTAAGATGCTTAAGCGTATTCCTACACCCCTGAGCGACAAGCACACCGTAGAGCTAGCTAATGGTAAGAGCTTGGAAGCCTCACACGTAGTCAAGGGTTGTCAGCTTATTCTCGCTAACCAGACCTTCTCTATCGATCTTATTCCTATTGTCTTGGGTAGTTTCGACGTTGTCATTGGGATGGAATGGTTATCCCAACACCGAGCAGAGATTCTTTGCAACGAGAAAATCGTTCGTATTCCTGGTTTAGGTAGAGAACCTCTCATGATTCGTGGCGACAAGAGAAGTGCTGTTGAGAACATCATCTCTCTTCTTAAGGCCCAAAAATGCTTACGAAAGGGCCACACTGCGATTTTGGCTCTAGTTACTGACACCACAGAGAAGGAGAAGAAGTTAGAAGATTTTCCCGTTGTACGCGACTATCCTGAGGTATTCCCTGAGGAGTTACCTGGTCTTCCGCCCCATCGCCAAGTCGAGTTTCAGATTGATCTAGCTCCTGGAGCCGCGCCTGTAGCCCGTGCACCTTATCGTTTAGCGCCATCAGAGTTGGAAGAACTCTCCACGCAACTACAAGAACTCTTGGATAAGGGTTTTATTCGTCCTAGCTCATCGCCTTGGGGAGCTCCAGTGTTATTTGTGAAGAAAAAGGACGGTACCTTCAGAATGTGTATCGACTATCGCGAACTCAACAAGGTGACTGTGAAGAATCGTTATCCTCTACCGCGTATTGACGACTTGTTCGACCAGTTGCAGGGGTCGAGCTACTATTCAAAGATCGATCTGAGATCGGGATATCACCAGCTGAGAGTTCGGGAAGAGGATGTCTCTAAGACGGCCTTTAGGACTCGATATGGGCACTATGAGTTTCTGGTCATGCCGTTTGGGCTGACGAACGCACCGGCAGTTTTTATGGATTTGATGAATCGAGTGTGCAAACCGTATCTGGACAAGTTTGTTATAGTCTTTATCGACGACATCCTGATCTATTCTAAGAGCAAAGAGGAACACGAACAACATCTACGACTTATTCTGGAACTCCTTCGGAAGGAACAGCTTTACGCGAAATTCTCGAAATGCGACTTCTGGCTTCGAGAGGTCCATTTCCTAGGGCATGTGGTGAACAAGGATGGGATTCACGTTGATCCATCCAAAGTGGAATCTATTAAGAACTGGCCTGCGCCTCGCACACCAAAGGAAATTCGCCAATTCTTGGGATTGGCAGGTTACTACAGGAGATTCATTAAGGATTTTTCTAAGATCGCGCAGCCTCTCACTTTGTTAACACAGAAAGGCGTTGTTTATCGTTGGGGAAATGCACAAGAGTTAGCTTTTCAGCATCTAAAGGATAGACTCTGTAGTGCACCTATCCTTTCACTGCCAGAGGGCACAGAAGATTTTGTGGTTTACTGTGATGCATCAATTCAAGGTCTTGGTTGTGTATTGATGCAACGAGATAAAGTCATAGCTTACGCCTCACGACAACTCAAAGTTCACGAGAAGAACTACACGACACATGATTTAGAGCTGGGAGCTGTTGTTTTCGCACTTAAACTATGGCGGCATTACCTGTACGGAACCAAGTGCGCCATCTACACCGACCACAGAAGTTTAGAACACATATTCAAGCAGAAGGAACTGAATATGCGGCAGCGACGATGGGTCGAGCTGCTGAATGATTACGAGTGCTCTATCAGGTATCACCCGGGCAAGGCCAATGTTGTGGCAGACGCCCTCAGTCGGAAGGACACTACGCCTAAGCGCGTAAGAGCTTTACAACTCACGATCCATTCTAGTCTACCTTCGCAAATACGAGCTGCTCAGATAGAAGCGCTGAAACCAGAAAACGTTAGAGCTGAAGCCCTACGCGGGTCAAGACAACGCTTAGAACAGAAGGAAGACGGTGCTTATTATGTGACAGGACGCATTTGGGTCCCACTCTATGGCGACTTACGAGAACTTGTGATGGATGAAGCGCACAAATCTCGCTACTCGGTACACCCTGGTTCGGACAAAATGTACCACGATATTAAAACTACGTATTGGTGGCCTAGCATGAAGGCCCACATAGCAACTTATGTCAGCAAGTGTTTGACTTGTGCGCGAGTCAAGACGGAATATCAGAAACCTTCAGGCCTACTTCAGCAACCAGAGATACCACAATGGAAATGGGAGCAAATTTCCATGGATTTCGTTACTGGCCTACCTAGATCACAGCGCGGAAACGATACTATATGGGTGATCGTGGATCGACTCACAAAATCCGCACACTTTTTGGCAATCAAGGAGACGGATAAGTTCTCCACTCTAGCGGAAATATACCTCAAGGAAGTTGTTTCGAGGCACGGGGTGCCCACCTCTATTATCTCTGATCGAGATGCACGTTTTACTTCGGAACTGTGGCAGGCAATGCACAAGTCTTTTGGCTCACGTCTTGATATGAGCACAGCGTATCACCCGCAGACGGACGGGCAGTCCGAGCGTACTATCCAAACACTAGAAGACATGCTTCGCGCTTGTGTAATCGACTTTGGCAACAGCTGGGAAAGGCATCTGCCACTCGTGGAATTTTCGTATAATAACAGCTACCACACCAGCATTAAAGCTGCTCCGTTTGAGGCATTGTACGGACGTAAATGCCGGTCACCCCTCTGTTGGGCAGAGGTGGGGGATAGTCAAATCACTGGTCCAGAACATGTGGTAGACACTACTGAGCGGATTGCTCAGATACGACAACGCATGGCGGCGGCTCGTGACCGTCAGAAGGCCTACGCCGATAAGGGCAGGAAACCACTCGAGCTCCAGGTTGGGGAGCGGGTTTTACTCAAAGTTTCACCCTGGAAGGGTGTGGTTCGTTTTGGTAAACGCGGCAAACTCAACCCACGATACGTTGGACCTTTCGAAATTCTTGAGAAAATAGGCAAGGTGGCCTACAGACTGAAATTACCAGCAGAACTCGGTGCGGTTCACAACGTTTTCCATGTGTCAAATCTGAAGAAGTGTCTGTCAGATGAGACGCACGTAGTTCCTCTGAAGGAACTCACGATCGACGAACAGTTGAAATTCGTCGAAGAACCTGTCGAAATCACGGACCGGGATGTTAAGGTCCTCAAGAGCACTAGAATACCTCTTGTTCGAGTTCGTTGGAACTCACGTCGCGGCCCAGAGTTTACCTGGGAGCGCGAAGATCGGATGAAACAAAAGTATCCCCAACTGTTTGAGAACAGTACAAACGCTACTGAGGCTGAAGCTACGGAATTTCGGGACGAAATTCCAGATCAACGGGGGGTGGATGTGACACCCCAGGAAAACCAGGAAAACCATGCAACTTAACTAGCTTCCTCAGTGAGTGCCATCAAATTTCGGGACGAAATTTCTTTCAACTTGGGGATGATGTGACAACTCGAAATCTAGAACCTTTCGTTGTGTCGTGATGTAACTTGCTTGTACATTATGTGATTAGTTGAATGATTAAACTTAATGATAAACGTGAACTTTTATGTGCTTTGTATGTGTGCATTTGTATATATATACGTGTACGTGTTTTATGTGAACCGAGAACCCAACCCGAGAACAAAGAACCCGACTCGAGACCATGAGGTCTCGAGTGAATAGTGACCGAATGGGCCTTTGGGCCGAGAACCTTTGGCCGGTTGGGCCTTTGGGCCGTAAATCCCACTCGAAACCCACTAAGGGTGCACCACTTGGAACTAGCCTATATATAAACCACCCTTAGTTAGTTCTTGCCATTTGTTGAACATTACACACACACACTCTCCTACTTTTCTCTCTAAGCCTTAAGAACACAAACACATTTCCAAGACTCTCGGATCCACTCGGTTGGCACAAGAACTCTCGGATTTGGAACTTTGGATCGACACACACACACACATCACCAACCGGTTAGTATCTATCATGTTTATGGTTGATTTTTGTTGTGTTTTGTGATGCATGAATAAGATGATGTTTATGGTTAGAGATTACATGTTGTTCTTGATGTTTATGATGATTCTAATATGCACAATGATGAACCGGTTAGCATATACTATATGATGAGTGTGATATTTTGTGTCTAAATGAAGTTTGAACCACTTTTGTTGATAAACATGAAATCGGGTTGCACTTGCCATGAAATCGGACATATATGAAAACCGAGTTGTGTGTTATGTTTAGTGTTTTGATGCTTGTTCATAGTTTTGGGTGAATAAGTGATTAATATGTTATGAACTTGTTGAATATGGGTTTGAATATTGAAGAACACTTTGAATGATAGTTGAAGATTGAAAACCCTTGTGATTTTGATCCATCTTTGACTAATAGCCTGATTAGGAAATATGTTAGTGGGATTCTATTGGTTATTTCCGGATTTGGGCCTGATTATATTGTACCACTAATCTGACTACATCTGCATCAACACGTGAACTTGAAAACGACTGCTACCGACTCGCAATCACGCAGTTGCGACTCGCAACCACAGCGTGATGACTCGAGACCACGCGGTTGCGACTCGCAACCATAGCAGGACAAGCCGAAACCACAGGTTACGAGTCCCGTTGCGACTCGAGACCTCAGCATGATGAACCGAGACCACGGTTGCGACACCGGTTGCGACTCGCAACCACCTGAGATCAGCACACACAGCATGACTCGAGACCATGCTTGCGAGTCCAGTTGCGACTCGAGACCACACCTCGGGCCTAAGTTAGTGGGCCGAATTTATGGACTTCTGTGCTACTGTTGAGATATTATTTGGGTCTGTTATCACGAGCCCAACTGTTTGGGCCTTACACTTAGACTTTGGATTATGTCTGATTGTTAACTGAGAACTGTGAACTGTTAAACGTGTTTGCCATACGTGTTAAACATACGTGCATTGCTGGCTTGAATCTGATTATAAGTGATATCCGTGTTAGGACGTAACTGACTACTTGCGACTTGATTGACTTTCTGCGATTAACTGCCGAGCAAACCAAGGTGAGTTCACACCCTCTACAAAGCATGGGATTCCCTGGGTTGGGAACGGGGTTAAGGAACGTGGATTCCTCGTCCTCCTTGGGTAGGACGTCAGTGGTTCAGGAATGTGATTCCTCGTCCGGATGGACGGATAAACGTACTAGACTAAAACTCTATCACGAAGTCCCTCCTTTTTGTATCGACTAATCGCCGGGCCAATGGCGAGCGGGTCATTAGTTAGATAGCGCTATTTAGGTCTGACAAGCCTCACACCGTGCCGCAGAGGACGGGCGTGAACTAATGGATCTGGGGCACGTCAATGATGATAGACATTGATGTTTTCAGGGCACATAAACATGACTACAGTCAGCAGTCGATATGGTAACGAGTCTAGTGTACGCATGGGGTAGCCCCCACGGCCGAAATGCCTGATAACTACATGGGGTAGCCCCCACGGCCGGAGTGCCGGAGTAACTGGGAATGAACATGTCACGTTTTTAAACTATGGGGTAACTCCCACGGCAGGATGCCAGCTAAAGGAAACTGTTTTCGGAATAACTAAAACAAACACCCAACCGTGAACTCACTCAACTAGTTGTTGACTCGTTACTACATGCTTTGCAGGACCCTAGGTACTCAACTGGAACTTGCATGGAGGAGGATCGTTGTGGGACAGGGATTGCTACATGATATGTTAAACTTGAAACTTTTGGAACTTATGTTATAACTTTAAACTTATGCTTCCGCTTGCAACTTAACTTGTTTGTTTTGAAACACCAATCGTGATGGTTAAACTTTTATAACTATTTATATGCTTGTTCAGTATGATTGGTGGCTGGATCCTGGTCAGTCACGCCTCCAAGCGGTAGTACTCCGCAGGTGGGATTTTGGGGGTGTGACAAACCTAATGTGACCCATTTACCCGAAAAGATATTATTTGAGGATTCTTAAGATAAAACACTACTCAGATTGACCAATTCTTAATGTTCAACATTTCCACCTTTAGTACATTACAACGAATAAATCTAAGGATGTCTAAGCTCTATTAAAAAAGTTGTATGAACAATACATGTCCTAGTGCTTGAACGCAGGGTACTCTTAAAACTTAATATGCAAGTCTCTCCTAAAAATAAAAAATAAAAAAACTCATTTATAATTGACAGTGATGCAAGAAATAATTAATTAAACAACATAATTCAAAAAAAGATATACTACGGTCTTACTTGATCACTAATCTGAGTAATAAATAACTTGAGGTTGCATATCAAGCTGCAATCAAGGTCAAGGTCACTGATCTGACCAAAATATCCAATGGTTTTAAGAAGACTCGGGTGTTTATGAACATGAGGAGTTGCAACAGGTATTACTTTCATCCTCCTTTTCATTGTTGCAACACGTTTTACTTTTCTCCTCCTTTTCTACAATGTACCTACCTAAATTACCCATTTTCAATCTTCCAATAAACAAAGAACGAAACAAACTCCCATGTAGGATTTATTAAAATGACCAAGCAAAAATAAGAGAAAGAAAAAAAATGACCTTTTCCTATTTTGAAACAGGAGGATGTTCAAAACCTTCCCCATCCTCTTGTTAGTTTTCTTAATAAGTTGTTACCAAAAAACTACAGTTAAGTAAAAATTGGTTAAATTTCACAATATAAAAGAAACATTGTACAATTTGTCTAAACTTGAAAAAGATACTAATAGAGGCATCCTAGAAGAATATCTATTTTAATAGAAAATATCACAAAAGCTTACCATTAATCATACCAAGAACAATTCTTTCAGACCTCCTAACAAACTCCGATTGTCGCCAATGAGTGATTAAACCGAGCCTCCACATGATGTAATTCAAAAATGAAAGTGGGGTCACGAGATTCATCTTCCATTCATGCGAAGACAACACCGGAAGCTCCATTTTCGTTATAGTCTTTGATTCAAACACAAACTTTGCCCATTCCACCTTAATTAACAACAAAGCACTCACATAGACATTTTTACAAACACTTAGACTACAATAAAAAAACACTAAAAAATAAACACATACCTGCAATTTTCAAGTTCAAAAACATATGAAGGGCATGGAAAATAATTGATTGTAAAGAATCAATATGAACAATGAAAAATAACAATTATATATAAAGGTACAAAATGCGTAGATGAATGAATAGAGATCGTACGTAATGAAACGGTTGAAAAACAAAGAGCATGTCTCCAATTCAAGAAAGACCCATCATATAAATAATGAGAATAGAGAAACCCGGATGTCTGCGAATGGTTTACAGAAAGTGCAGATCTTCAAATCGTTAACAATGATTAACCATCTTCGGCTAACTATCTAAAACATTAAACTTATAAATTAAGAATGAAAAAAAACCCTAATTTTATCTCTGATATCAAAAAAATAAAAAAATAAAAGATCTAAGAAAGAAAAACATACAAAGAAAGTGTAGATTAATCTCGCACACGAGTGGGAAATTTTTAACCAAGTTGATTGGAGGATAGCGACATAAGCATTTAAACATCGGTATTAGGATATTAGGAGGGATGATAGAAGATGCAGAAACCCTAGGATCAAGAAAAGAAACATCAACCAAAGATTTTCACCATCACAAAATCAAAATATACAACATGAATGTCTAACATAGCATATTTCAAGTAAATAAAAAATCAAACCTTTTTCAACAACTCAACAAACATATAAAAATTAAAAAAACATAATTATTTTATAAAACGTAACTAAAGATCTCTATTTTTAATGTCAACATTGAATATCTGAAAGAATCATCAAATGATCAAAACCCAAAACAAATATATGATGAAAATCAAAGGTACAAAAAGATTATTTGTAGGAATAGCACATTTAAAGACATCAAAAAACATTCACTTGAGATTAATACAGAGTAAAAACAACAATCAAATGAAAACAATTAAAAATAACTAACAAAAATAAGAATACCAAACTACAATCATTCACTTGTTTAACGAAATTGATGTTTATCTCCTAACCGATTTTCCAAGCAATTAAAACATAGAAGACATTCAAAATTACAAAAAGGAACAAATAAATCAAAGAATATATTATGTAACGGAAGTAGTTACCGTCAATTAGATGATAAGATCTTCAAGAACATGATGTTGCAATGATCGAAATCGTCTAAGAGGAAGATTGCAAGAGAAGATTAGAGAGAGAATGGAAGATAATGGTATTAGGAAAGTTATAATGATAGGTTGGGTATTTGTTTTGTTAATTGGGTATCCAAAACTAAAATCTAAAAAGGTTGAGAGAGTGTGTGAAAAAAAGGCGGGAAAAATCAAGTGAGGAGAAATCAGGGAGTGACAAGTGTCCCCTATAGGTTTCTTATATATATATATATATATATATATATATATATATATATATATATATATATATATATATATATATATATATATATATAATATAATATAAATCAGTCATCAATCAATCAATCTACTAAAACAAAAAGCTTGAGAATAGTAACTTTGTTAATCCTGACCGTCCATTATAAATCACAGATAATTGCTACATGCCGGTATGCTGATGGTTGTTATGTTTTTTCCTTTTCTCCGCTACAATTATTGTATTTAAACATTTTGTTTATTTTGCTTCACTGATGTATTTGAGTTGTTAGTTGTAGTGGGTTCAGCGTGGTGTCCTTCCTAACTTGATGATCTGTAATTTTGGAACGAAGTGGAGTAGGGCCAGTTCTAGGGTTTTAAGGTGGAAGTACTTGGTGACAATGTGAAACTACTATAAGCCCGGCATCACTCATCTGCAGCCTTTCCAAATGAACCAAATCAAATAAGTTGATTCAGTGTTGCCAGAATCTCACGCATTATGTTAATACTAATGTTAGCATTATACCTATGTTTTGGATAAAACTCTGCTTAAATACTACTAACATCATCTTCCAACTCCTTATAGTGTTGCATCACATCAGCTACCGTCTTTCCGGGAACCATCTCTGCCACCCACTAGGTGTGTCGTTATCGAACTTCGCCAGAGCATTTTCGAACAATTTATTCTCAACTGGAGTCCAAATTGTGCTCTTTAAGCTCTCATCCATCATTAAACTTGTCGAATTCGATATGATATCGGTTTCCCACATCATTCAAGCTCAATTTTCCTCAAATTGAACTCAACTCTTCCACAGAGTGAAAACTAGGGGAGCTAATGTTTTGTAGCACAATTTGGAAAGGCTACAGATGAGTGATGCTGGGCTTATAGCAGTTTCACATTGTCAAAATTTGGGGGAGAAGTGATGAGAGAGAGAGAGGAGAGAGAGAGAAGAGAGAGAGATAGAGAGAGAGAGAGAGGAGGGAGAGTTTTTATATTTATCAGTGTTTTACATATAGTCCTTGAATAATAATATATTGCAAAATAGCCCCTGAAAGATAAAATGACAAACATGCCCGACTGAGTTAGGGCTAAAGGACATAATGTGCAGGATTTTGAAACGTTAAGGAAAAAACTCGTCAAATTTAAAGGCAAAGGACACCGCCTGTAATTTGGTACAGACATAAAGGACAAAACTTGTAATTTACTAGTTTCATTATAATAATATGTGATCTGTTTAATCGAAATGCCTATATCATGTAAAATGTAGCTTTAGTTTATTAGTAATATCATTTGTTGTTTCGAGTTTTTGTTTGGATTACTTGCTATGACATGATTCCACTAAAACATTTGCTAACTTTGTGTAAGTACTTATATATTATTATTCTTCTTAATACATACATGTCTACTCGTCCTGCATCTATGCCTGAAAGTTCTTCGTCTTAATTGCAAACTATCAATGTATGTCATGTCGACCATCACGTCATACTATTCATCAATCCTATATGCCAAATAATCCACCATCGTGAGTGATACATGACTGTTGTATGTCTTATAAAGACCGTATCTCAGTTCACATATGAAGTGTTTTTCATTTTTATTATTATTATTATGGAAATATTAGATTAGAATATCTGATTTTGAACATGGTCAAGGCACTACAGGAAAGTGAGTTTTATCAAGATGTAAAAACTACAACAACACAATGGCACAGGCAGATCCAAAATGTGGTTCCTATAATTCTTGCATGGGTCAATAACAAGGTAAGTTTGATAGAGCAACTACACCGAAACAGCGAAACCAACGGATTTCCAGATCGCGGCAACACATTTGTAAAATCAAATAATCTTATTTCATAAGCTCTTTTAACATTTGTGCAGTGGCGAATAAGATGGTCCATCAAAAATAAGTTGTAACCTGTTTGTTGAATGAATTTGTGCATGTGTAGAGTATTTTGGGCTTTACTATTTCATTGACAGAATGGCATCCAGCTGAGGAAAAGGTTATTAATCAAGTGTTTTTAATAGAATCAAAAGTTAGCCTGGTCATCAAATTGTTGGGTTTATCTTACCAATTAATAAAGATATAATAATATTCACATCAAACAAAATTTTTGTACAGTGTTTTCGATTTTTAGTTCAGAACTGTAGCAAACGATGGATGTATAATATATTCGGCGCTTTCGTTATTCGTTTTTATTAATGATCTTCTCACATCTTTTATGAAGATTTGAAGCAATTCCATCAATGGGCTAGCCATTTGTTGAAGCAACAAGAGTTTGGCAGAGGGAAGGTTCGGGATCAACTCCAAAAGATAGCTCCTTGATTGGAATTTGCAACCAAAGAATACCGTTAGCCTTAACGCGACAGATGGCCTCCCGCGTTTGGACTCCGGCTTGAGAATCAGTAGAATGATCTTGAGAGTCTTAGCAAAGAGAATGGATAAAAGTTTAAGAGAGAGAGTGATAGATTAACTTACTTTCGGCTGGAACAAGAGTCTCCTTTTATAGGCAGATTGTTCTGCCCCAGGGAGCCTCATTCCAGCTTAGCTCCTTCTAGTAGGGCTGACAATTTTGACACGAACACGATAACACGACATGAACCTACACAAAGTTATCATGTTTCGTGTTTCGTGTTTGACCTTAACAGGTTTCGTGTCTAAAACAGGTCGACACGATAAGACCTTAACAGGTTTCGTGTCTAAACAGGTTAAAAACCTTTTAACCTATTAAGACTCATTAAGTACATGTTAATAATTAAAAATTAAAAAATATTATATGTGGGTGTGGACATGGGGTTATCAAACTGAGTTTTAAATCTCTCTCACAAACACCACCATTCCCTATCCGGTTCACAACTTCCCCAATTTGGTAGTGTTCATGTCTTAAACAGGTCGTGTTCGTGTCTTAAACAGGTCGTATGATACATTGGTAACCCGTTATGCCAGCCTATCTTCTAGTCTTGGTAGGCTTATCCTTCCCTGATATTGCTTGCAGGGTTAGGCTTGCCTCTTTGGGTATGATTCAGGTTTTGTGTGTCTTGAGGACACCTTTGTGCTTTGTAGAGAGTTGTCTAATCAGTTTGACTTATTCAATTCAAGTCCCAAGGTTGTACAGTAACCTTAGCTTCCTGTCACCAGCTGTTGGTTTGTTAGCTCCTGGTCAAGAGCTTCTAGCTTCTGACTTTGAGTTTTTTTTTCTGGTTATTGCGCCTATCGCTCTTTATTTTATTTTCATGATTGTCGTTGACTTTGACTTTGCTGACTGGGATCTCCGAGTACCCACGTCATCAGCCCCCTAGTTATGAGTATCAGTATTGTAGATAGCGGTACTTATGACTCTTAGTCTAGGGGTTTTTGTTTTTTGACCTTGCCTTTTTTTTTTCTTAAAAAGGTCTTTAGCTATCTTGGTCATGCTTCCGTGATATGTTAGATAAAATGTGAGTCGTTTCTGTTAGGAGAAAAGGGGTGCATTTTATCGAACTAATGTACTAGAAGCATTATTTTTTTCATTTTTCTAGCCACAGGCTTCTCATCGGAAGGTGTGGTTCTAACCTTGGTCCTTTATTTTAAGCTCCTTTGCTATTTTATCATGTTCCTTTTACCATTAAGACTCGTATGTCCACTTGCGAGTTTAGGCAACCCGGACTTGATTGATGTCACAGTTCCGCCAGGGGGTCTTCAAGTGTCCTAGGCTGTCAGTTGTGGCAGTTGAATCCCACCTTTCCACCTGTCAGTTTTATTTGGATTTGAAATTTGAAACTTTATATCTTTTCATAACCGCCCCCATTTGCTCTTCCATTTCTCCTTTTCTTTTCTGGTTTCTCTGTTTTATCCGACAATTTCTCTGGTGGTTTTCCGGTGGTTTTCTTCTTATAAACTCGGTGAGTCATTCTTCTTCTTTCTTTATCTTTTTGCTGCGTGGAATAAAAATGATATGCTTATCCAATTTTCAAAACTTACCCGATCGGAATTTGATTAGTTCTGTGCCGATTATGGCATTGATCCTTCCCTCTGGTTCCCGAGGAAAAAACTGCAAATCAATGTCCGTCGGGTTTTCTCGTGTTTTATACCCGTATTCTTGATCAGCCGAACTTGTGATATGTGACAACCGGTAATTTACGGCCCTTAATTACACGTAAAACAAGCATTAAGACAATAATAAAGAGTGTTTAAGACACAAATTAACTTAATTAGGCCTTTGGAATGTCTAGGAACGTCTATTCGGCTTTACAGTTCGCGAATGGTGATTTACGGGAAATCTGTTGAACATTAAACGATAACGAATTGAAACCAAAAAAAATATTGACGATGCTGACAAATACGAATTTTATACGTATATTTTATACATATGAATTTAGTTTTTTGATTTTTTCGTACTTTCGAAAGTCACAAACGGATACGTGAACGAAAAACGCGACTTCAGGAACGCACTGGCAACGAAACAGAAGTATCAGAGAGGCGTATTACCTTCAAAACTAAAGTTTTATAATATATTTAGTTTCGTAATTAAATTTTAATAACCGCTGTCGAAACCGGATCGAAAAACGGATTAAAACGACAAACGACGCATTTTACGAGATTTTAACGCAACAGACGAACGAATGCGTCAAACATTAATTACCGGCACCATTTTACATATTTTTGACCCTAAAATAATGTTTCTCGATGTTCCATGGAGTTCGGGTTCGAAAACGGATCTCGTAGAAGTATTAGGCCGCGAAAAACACAAGGAAACGGGCAAGTGGGCCTTGGGCCCAACCCACACTAACCCTAACTATATAAACCTAGTGACGAACCTTATCCACCCATACCCACTCACAAATTCAGGTGCATGCAGTTGTTTTCCCTCCCACTCCTTTTTTCTCTACAAATAGACCAAACACCCGCCAACAAAAAGAAACCTTATCTTAATATTTTAATGTTATCCTCATCTACACACACACACCCATATGTACAACTCTCTCTCTCTCTCTCTGCTCGATGAAGACCGGCAGCCGGTTCGGCGAGACCACCAACAGAGCCGGCGGTGGCTGGTGGCTTCCTGGCGATGAATCCAGTGGCGCCGCTGCCGTGAGTGGTGGCGGTGATGACCTTTCCGACATGTTTTCCGGCGAAGCTGAAGTGCACCCCCCTAATTGGACTTTCTAATTCCAGTCCCGACCTCCATTCTTCGACTTGAATGACGCTAGTGACCGTTTCAACACCAGCAACCGCTAGTTCCGGGTAAACCTCGTACCCCTTTTTTTTCTTTCAGATCTACCATTGTTCTGGCTGTTTTCGTTGTTTCAGGTGGGAGTAAGGGGGGGGGTCGTTTTGACGGCGGTCGTGGTGGTAGTGACCAAGGCTGAAGTGGAGGCTGTGCGACGGGATGGGACGGCGGACAGAGAGGTAGAGAGAGAGAGAGAGAGACGGGAAGGAAAGAGGTGCACGCCACCACTTGCGGCGGCGGCGGCCGGCGGTGGTTGTGCCGATGGCATTAGTGGTAGTTATGCATTCGGTTCGGGTTTCGGTTCAACAGATTCGGGTTTCGGTTCATCGGGTTCGGATTTCGGCATCGAGTTTGGGATTACGGCTTGGATTCAGTCAAACCCAGTCAAAATCAGCAGCTTCGTATATACGGTTCAGGTTAACTCGGTCAATCCGAGACAACTCAGTCAACCCGGGTCAAACCCGGTCAACTCATCCAACTCGGTCAAACCGAGTCAACTCATTCGACTCGGTCAACACAGTCAAACCGTCAACCTACTCGACGAAACGACACGAGGATTTGGTAAAAGATTTACGATGCGAATTTTGTAATAATGTTTTATATGTATAATGTTCTAATCGCGAAACCGAGCTCCATACCGAATCAATGAATATTAAACGTCATAATGAAAATTATATGTTTTTCGTGCCATGAATTCCATATATAAAACATGTATATTGTTATTGTTGTGTTTTGAAAATATTATCGACAACTTGTGTTGTCAGGGACGTCCAAAAACAGAGGAAACTGCCTGTTTTTCGTAAAAACCCATAAAACGAAACAGGTCTTGTTATAAAAACATACCCCGGATTCAAGCGACTTTTATGAAAACAAATACAAATGATTATTTTCTTCGACGACACTTTATAACTTGCAAAAAAACGCCGATAAGGAGAACTCTTTTACCAAACAAATATAATTACTTATATTTGTTTCAAACGTCAAAAAAACTCGACAATCTTTTATAAAATAAATATAATTATTTATATTTATTTCCAACAAAACAATATTCGAAAATCTTATATAAAATAAATATAGTTATGATTTATATTTATTTTTTTAAACGTCCACAACTCGAAAACCTTATAACATAGATATAACTTTTTATATTTATTTCAAACGCCTGAACGACATATAGACATATACATATATTTTGACAATTATCCAACAGACGCGAGATTTTATTCCGGCCACACGACGGTTACGTGTATATATATATATATATATATATATATATATATATTTATATCTTCACATCTACAATATACGAGCTACAATGTAATACTTTCATTTAAGTTATTGTTACATACACGTACGACTTCTCGGGACGACAAACGTGATTCTATCGATATATTTATATACTTTTATAGAAATTATTCTTCAGATGATTTGCTCACATTCTCATATAGTTCACTCACGATCTGAGTCGCCATTTGCTGAGCGACGAGAGCAGCAAGGCGTTTGTCTTTCTGGTTTTGGCGAGCAGAGCGCGAGTGACGGGATCCAGATGACGACATTGTCTGCAGCAGACATCGCCATAGGACTCAGACACAATATAATTGGATCTCACCTCACACGCCTAATACTACTAAAGCTCAGGAACACGATCATGTAACATACAATCACATAGGCACATAATCACAGTGTCACACCCCCAAAATCCACCTGCGGAGTATCACCGCTTGGGAGCGTGACTGACCAGGATCAAGCCACCAATCATATTGAACATGCATTTAATATTAAGTAAAATAAATGAAAACCATCCATTCAATACAAAAGGTGATCAAACAAATCATCGTTTCAAAATGTAGCGGAAGCATAGTAAATAAACCAGTAGTAGCTAACAGTTTCAAGTGTCATAATAGTTTAACAGAAAAGTCACGATCCTTGTCCACAACGACCCGCTTCTCCAGTGCAAGCTCCAGGTACCTAACGATCTGCAAGGCATGTAACAGAATGATCAACAAACTAGTTGAGCGAGTTCACAGAAAGTAAAGGCGTAATCGTAAGTTCGTTTGTAACAGGTGGCTCTACCGGGCCGATTGTATGTTCTATTGGTGGTGGTGTTCCACGTTACTGTGTGGTGGTGTTCCACGTTACTGTGTGGTGGTGTTCCACGTTCGCGGCCTCACAGGCATGTGTGCGAAGATCATGTTCGTTAGTTCGCGACCATAGTCCTTACCGACCAGGGTGTGTGCGAAGGCAATTTATCAGTTCGTTCGCGACCATAGTCTTTACCGACCAGGGTGGGTGCGAAGGCAGTTGAGTAGTTCGTAAGCATCAACAGTTTAATCGTTCGTTACAGTATCAAAGTATGCACAAGTAATCATCCAACCCATTCCCACCCTGGGAACCCATGCCTTGGCTGTGTGAACTCACCTTGGTTTGCTCGGTATGCTAAATAAGTGCTCACAGTTAATTAATCACGTCCTATGTATACACGTATAGCAAATCAGTTCATGCTCGAAATGTTACGCATGCAATTAATTGGTTCACATAGCAGTCAGTTTGCATATCAGCACACATGTATTAATTCACCTTGTACGAATACAGATGTTAACAGTCATCACAAAGCATGGCATGCCAATTAAGTCCAGCATATATATTCAATCAGTCAAAGTATATTCATAAACCCTAACATCCTTCGAATCCAGCCATTATCTTTTGATTACACATCAGTTAACACAATTATCAAAATGATCCTTCGGTCCGAAGGTTATGTTTCGAACTAATACTATCTTTCGACCAAAATTATCTTTCGGTCAAAGATGTGGTTCGGTCAAAGCCATCTTTCGGTCAACTATGCTTTGGTCCAACTGCTATCCTTCGGTCAACTATGTTTCGATCCAACATAACAATGGTTCGACCAAATCTATCCTTCGGTCAACATAACATCCTAACAGTTTCAACAATACATCATCGATCAAACAGGCGGAGTTCAAGTTGTTTCTCAAGAACCCTAATCTAACACACATGAACACAATCCTATTCCATTCTATCAGGTTAACCTTGAAACATGACAAGTTTACAACCAATCAAGATCAATATGCGAATCCATGATGCGACAATCCGATTAACATAACTATCTTTCAAATCGTACATACCAACCGATTACACCTTGGACAATTCAATTAATCTATATCCGATATCTATGCAAACCACATATTGCAAGGTAATTGATAAAACATGAAATCACACACAACTGATTAATCGGGTTTACATCATACAAACGATCCGGCCGGTTAAGCACATTCATACTTGATAATTCAAAACACATAATCACCAATTCAACATGGACACTAACCGGGGTAGAGAAACAAAGAATTGATCAGCAAAAATCTCCGTAAGTTGTGGTTGCCGTCACAAGTGAAAGTGTTCTAGGGTTTTCCTAAAACTGCCGATTATGCATGCAATACGTATTTAAACCTTTCACAGAAATGGGCCAAGCCCATTAGAGTAACTGGGCCGAAACATATCGAAGGATATGTTTCGAGCGCGAAGGATATGTTTCGAGACCTTCAATCCGAAGGATGACCTTTCGAATCGAAAGATATGTTTCGACATCCTTCGATTCATGCATCATGTTTCGTGGAACATCCTTCGTAGGTTGGGCCATGATTCACACTAACTAGCTAACATACAGTACAAGTTTCACAATATGGAACCCATTATACACAATCAAACAATTATGCACAATCAAGCAATCAAACATAAGTAATTAGTCAAACACATGCTCGTGTAATACGTATGAAATCAATCTTAGAAATTCGAGTTGTCACATTATCCCCAACTTGAAAGAAATTTCGTCCCGAAATTTGGTACGCACTTACTGAGGTAGCTAGGCATGTTACATAGTTCACCGGTTTTCCTGGGGTGTCACATCATCCCCCCGTTGATTTGGAATTTCGTCCCGAAATTCAGTAGTAGTAGTAGCTTCAGCCTCAGAAGTGGATGCATTGGTTTCGAATAGCTGGGGGTACTTTTCTTTCATCTGGTCTTCGCGTTCCCAGGTGTACTCTGGACCACGCTGGGAGTTCCAACGAACTCGAACAAGAGGGATTCTCTTGTGTTTGAGGACCTTAACATCCCGGTCCGTGATTTCAACTGGTTCCTCGACGAACTGCAACCGCTCGTCGATAGTCAGTTCCTTAAAGGAACTATGAGGGTCTTATCTGACAGACACTTCTTCAGATTCGACACGTGAAATACATAGTGAACTGCACCGAGTTCAGTTGGTAGGTTCAGTCTGTAGGCTACTGGGCCTATTCCTTCAGTGATTTCAAATGGTCCAACATACCGTGGATTGAGTTTGCCTCGTTTACTAAATCGAACCACACCCTTCCAGGGTGAGACTTTCAATAAAACCCGGTCCCCGACCTGAAATTCCAAGGCTTGCTACGCTTGCCCGCGTAGGCTTTCTGACGGTCGCGTGCTGCCGTCATGCGTTGTCGTATCTGTGCAATCTTTTCTATAGCGTCCACTACAATCTCTGGACCCGTAATTCGACTATCCCCCACCTCTGCCCAACAGAGAGGTGACCGGCATTTACGTCCGTACAATGCCTCGAATGGAGCGGCTTGAATGCTGGTATGGTAACTGTTATTGTACGAGAACTCCACCAAAGGGAGGTGCTTTTCCCAACCGTTGCCGAAATCGATGACACACGCTCGAAGCATGTCTTCTAGAGTTTGGATAGTTCGCTCAGACTGCCCATCCGTCTGAGGATGACATGCTGTGCTCATGTCTAGTCGTGAGCCGAAGGATTTGTGCATCGCTTGCCAAAGCTCTGACGTGAATCGTGCATCGCGATCCGAAATAATAGAGGTGGGCACCCCGTGCCTCGAAACAACTTCCTTCAAGTAAATGTCTGCTAAAGTAGAAAACTTATCCGTTTCTTTGATAGCCAAAAAGTGAGCAGACTTTGTGAGTCGATCAACGATTACCCAAATAGTGTCATTCCCACGCTGGGATCTAGGTAAGCCCGTAACGAAATCCATGGAAATTTCTTCCCATTTCCACTGCGGTATCTTGGGCTGCTGAAGTAGGCCTGCTGGTGTCTGATATTCAACCTTGACTCTCGCACAGGTTAAACATTTTCCAACGTAGGTGGCGATGTGAGCCTTCATACTAGGCCACCAATAAGTAGTGCTGATGTCGTGGTACATTTTATCCGACCCCGGCTGTACCGAATAGCGAGACTTGTGAGCTTCATCCATTACAAGTTCGCGTAAACCGCCATAAAGTGGGACCCAAATACGCCCCGTTACATAGTAAGCACCGTCTTCCTTTTGTTCCATGCGTTGCCTTGAACCGCGTAAGGCTTCAGCTTTGACGTTGTCAGGTTTCAGCGCTTCTAACTGAGCAGCTCGTATCTGTGCAGGAAGACTGGACTGAATGGTAAGCTGTAGCGCTCGCACGCGCTTAGGTAGAGTGTCTTTCCGACTGAGGGCATCAGCCACAACATTGGCCTTGCCTGGATGATACTTGATGGCGCATTCGTAGTCGTTCAGAAGTTCAACCCATCTTCGTTGACGCATATTCAAATCCTTTTGCTTAAGAATATGCTCGAGACTCCTGTGATCGGTGTAAATCGTGCACCTGGTACCGTACAGGTAGTGTCGCCATATCTTAAGCGCGAAAACAACAGCTCCCAGCTCTAAATCGTGCGTCGTGTAGTTCCGTTCATGAACCTTGAGTTGCCGAGAAGCGTAGGCTATCACTTTATCACGTTGCATCAATACACATCCAAGCCCCTGTATCGATGCGTCACAATAAACCACGAAGTCGTCTGTGCCCTCTGGCAATGAGAGGATAGGTGCATTGCAAAGTCTATCCTTTAGGTGCTGAAAAGCAGTCTCCTGGGGCTCTCCCCAGCGATAGGTAACACCCTTCTGTGTCAGTAGCGTAAGTGGTTGCGCGATCTTTGAAAAGTCTCTAATAAACCGTCTGTAGTAACCTGCCAGACCCCAGAATTGACGTATTTCTGTCGGTGTACGCGGTGCTGGCCAGTTTCTGATCGAATCAACCTTGGATGGATCGACATGAATCCCATCCTTGTTTACTACATGGCCTAAGAAGTGGACTTCACGAAGCCAGAAGTCGCATTTTGAAAACTTTGCGTACAGTTGCTCCTTTCGAAGAAGTTCCAAGATAAGACGTAAGTGCTGCTCGTGCTCCTCCTGACTCTTGGAGTAAATCAAAATGTCGTCGATGAAGACGATAACAAACTTATCAAGATACGGTTTGCACACCCTGTTCATAAGATCCATGAAGACTGCAGGCGCGTTCGTAAGCCCGAATGGCATGACGAGAAACTCGTAATGACCGTAGCGAGTTCTGAAAGCGGTTCTGGAGACGTCCTCATCCCGGACTCTCAGCTGATGATACCCTGACCTTAAATCAATCTTGGAATAGTAACACGACCCTTGCAACTGGTCGAATAGGTCATCTATGCGCGGAAGAGGATAACGGTTCTTCACCGTCACCTTATTGAGTTCGCGGTAGTCGATGCACATCCTGAACGTACCGTCTTTCTTCTTTACAAATAACACTGGAGCTCCCCAAGACGAAGAGCTTGGACGAATAAAGCCCTTTTCCAAGAGCTCTTGCAACTGCTTCGACAGTTCTTCCAGTTCGGTTGGAGCCAAACGATACGGTGCGCGGGCTATTGGCGCTGCTCCAGGTGCCAATTCGATCTGAAACTCGACTTGACGATGAGGCGGTAAGCCAGGTAAATCTTCAGGAAACACTTGAGGAAAATCACGCACAACTGGTATATCCTCCAGCTTCTGTACCTTTGCTGATGCGTCAGTGACAAGTGCCAGAATGGCAGTATGTCCCTTTCGTAAACATTTCTGCGCCTTTAAGTAAGAGATGATGCCAACCACAGCACCACTCTTGTCACCTTGAACTTCGAGAGGTTCTTGACCCGAATGAGGAATGCGAACAATCTTTTCTTTGCATAGGATTTCTGCTGGCTGTTGCTGCCGGCGATTCCGATTTGCAGGTCGTGGACTCCTGAATCCTTAGCTTCTGCTGTGCTCTGGTGATCACTATTCTTGCGCTGCTGTTGTGCTTGAGACCGAACGGTAGCTGAACCCTTGCTGGAATACCCATCCCATTTCCGCTTGTTGTCACTAGGAGTAGCGGGAGTAGCAGAAGTGGTAGCGGTAGTAATAGCGCTGATACAACTAGGCAGCCTGTTCTGTTCCACTGCCTGATCCGTGAGGCGATGAGCAAGACACTGAATGTCTTGGATTTTGTCGAGGTTAGCCGATGTAGCTTGGCTCTGAATCTCTGAGGCTAAACCCTTGAGGTACAATTCGATACGCTTGTTTGGAGGGTCCACCATGGTTGGACACGAGATGGCCAGTTCGTTCTATCGTTTCGTATGAGCTTCAATTTCTGACCCCGTCATTTTCAAATGGTAAGGCTCCACTTCCAACTTGTGGATGTCATCACGCGTGTAGTATTCCCTTTTAATGTGTTCTTTGAATTCGTTCCAGGGGGTGGCGTTAGCAGCTGCCAACCCTAGTATCTGTCTTTGCGCGTTCCACCTGGTTAGCGCGATTCCTACCAAAGTACCAGTGGCGTACTTGACCCTGCGAGCCTCAGGGCGTTCACACATGAAGTTCTTGAATGTGCCACTGAATGTGCTTGGACGACAGTCCATGATGTTCTGGAATGTGCAGAGAGGTTGATGTGCGTTCTGACCCGTTGCGCGAGAAAGATGGGTCAAAATTAAGCGCGAGAGTTGGGTCACGAGAGTAGGATCTAACGTCCTAGGATAGGTTTGGAATAGCAGGTTATACCTCCTGCTGGTGCGGCTGCAAGTGCCGCAGCAACTTGTTCGTTAATGAGAGCCGTCAACTGGGCTTGAGTCATGTCAACACGTCCAGACATGATCGAACAGTAAAGGTAGCATAAGTAAGAATGGTTCACGAATAGTGCGATGACAGAAGAGTGTAAGCACGTATGTATTCTCATGCAATGACAAGTAGTGAGCAAAGTAATGTAAGCATACTACGAGCAAAGTTCTATGCAAATTCTAGCATGTAGGCAATAAACATAAACCTTATTACCTAGGATGTCGAGTCTTGCACGTGGAGCGAAGCGTCGCTGTGGATCGTTGAGAGCACTGTTCTGGTTATAGTCTGGTTTTAATAAAAACGTTTTCCCATATTAAAACCAAGTTCTCTATAACCAATGGCTCTGATACCAATCTGTCACACCCCCAAAATCCACCTGCGGAGTATCACCGCTTGGGAGCGTGACTGACCAGGATCAAGCCACCAATCATATTGAACATGCATTTAATATTAAGTAAAATAAATGAAAACCATCCATTCAATACAAAAGGTGATCAAACAAATCATCGTTTCAAAATGTAGCGGAAGCATAGTAAATAAACCAGTAGTAGCTAACAGTTTCAAGTGTCATAATAGTTTAACAGAAAAGTCACGATCCTTGTCCACAACGACCCGCTTCTCCAGTGCAAGCTCCAGGTACCTAACGATCTGCAAGGCATGTAACAGAATGATCAACAAACTAGTTGAGCGAGTTCACAGAAAGTAAAGGCGTAATCGTAAGTTCGTTTGTAACAGGTGGCTCTACCGGGCCGATTGTATGTTCTATTGGTGGTGGTGTTCCACGTTACTGTGTGGTGGTGTTCCACGTTACTGTGTGGTGGTGTTCCACGTTCGCGGCCTCACAGGCATGTGTGCGAAGATCATGTTCGTTAGTTCGCGACCATAGTCCTTACCGACCAGGGTGTGTGCGAAGGCAATTTATCAGTTCGTTCGCGACCATAGTCTTTACCGACCAGGGTGGGTGCGAAGGCAGTTGAGTAGTTCGTAAGCATCAACAGTTTAATCGTTCGTTACAGTATCAAAGTATGCACAAGTAATCATCCAACCCATTCCCACCCTGGGAACCCATGCCTTGGCTGTGTGAACTCACCTTGGTTTGCTCGGTATGCTAAATAAGTGCTCACAGTTAATTAATCACGTCCTATGTATACACGTATAGCAAATCAGTTCATGCTCGAAATGTTACGCATGCAATTAATTGGTTCACATAGCAGTCAGTTTGCATATCAGCACACATGTATTAATTCACCTTGTACGAATACAGATGTTAACAGTCATCACAAAGCATGGCATGCCAATTAAGTCCAGCATATATATTCAATCAGTCAAAGTATATTCATAAACCCTAACATCCTTCGAATCCAGCCATTATCTTTTGATTACACATCAGTTAACACAATTATCAAAATGATCCTTCGGTCCGAAGGTTATGTTTCGAACTAATACTATCTTTCGACCAAAATTATCTTTCGGTCAAAGATGTGGTTCGGTCAAAGCCATCTTTCGGTCAACTATGCTTTGGTCCAACTGCTATCCTTCGGTCAACTATGTTTCGATCCAACATAACAATGGTTCGACCAAATCTATCCTTCGGTCAACATAACATCCTAACAGTTTCAACAATACATCATCGATCAAACAGGCGGAGTTCAAGTTGTTTCTCAAGAACCCTAATCTAACACACATGAACACAATCCTATTCCATTCTATCAGGTTAACCTTGAAACATGACAAGTTTACAACCAATCAAGATCAATATGCGAATCCATGATGCGACAATCCGATTAACATAACTATCTTTCAAATCGTACATACCAACCGATTACACCTTGGACAATTCAATTAATCTATATCCGATATCTATGCAAACCACATATTGCAAGGTAATTGATAAAACATGAAATCACACACAACTGATTAATCGGGTTTACATCATACAAACGATCCGGCCGGTTAAGCACATTCATACTTGATAATTCAAAACACATAATCACCAATTCAACATGGACACTAACCGGGGTAGAGAAACAAAGAATTGATCAGCAAAAATCTCCGTAAGTTGTGGTTGCCGTCACAAGTGAAAGTGTTCTAGGGTTTTCCTAAAACTGCCGATTATGCATGCAATACGTATTTAAACCTTTCACAGAAATGGGCCAAGCCCATTAGAGTAACTGGGCCGAAACATATCGAAGGATATGTTTCGAGCGCGAAGGATATGTTTCGAGACCTTCAATCCGAAGGATGACCTTTCGAATCGAAAGATATGTTTCGACATCCTTCGATTCATGCATCATGTTTCGTGGAACATCCTTCGTAGGTTGGGCCATGATTCACACTAACTAGCTAACATACAGTACAAGTTTCACAATATGGAACCCATTATACACAATCAAACAATTATGCACAATCAAGCAATCAAACATAAGTAATTAGTCAAACACATGCTCGTGTAATACGTATGAAATCAATCTTAGAAATTCGAGTTGTCACACACAGATTCACATAAGCACAGAAGCACATAAGAACGTAAGGCACAGAAGCACAAAGCACAGAAGCATATAAGCACAAGAGGCAGTCAGAATACAGAAACCTATTATTCAAAGTCTGCGAGCGTTCGACAATAGCGGTAGCGATTAGCGAATACACAGCGAGTAGTATAGCATAAACGAGTAACATAACATGCGATCATCCACAAGTATGTGACATCTGTGCTTGTATTATCATGGTACAAACTCTGAACAATACAATATTAATAAAACAATTAGTTTTGATCCCAACGTTTGTCATTTATGTTTGATTTTATGCACATGTTGATTTTTGATCGATTTTGAACTCCATATCGCTTTCGAGAGAGTTATACGCAAACTGATGCGTAAACGCGATCAGTTTAACATGAAAAACACTCCAAGACAGCAACATAAGCTTAACATACCTTAAATAACCTTTACATGACTTAGAAATAAGATTTGAAGGGTTTGGTATGGCAGAAACAAGTTTATTCGCTCATAGGGACTATTTGCATCAACTTGCAAAAGTCTGCCGTTTCGTAAGGCAACGTACAGTCTGGAACTTGATCATAAGCTAAACATACCATATATAACCTAAACATGGCTTAGAAATAAGCTTTGATAGGTTCGGTGTGCGAAAACATGCTTATATGATCTTACAGGGACTAAAAGTGTCAAAAACGACGTAAGTTTGCATTTTCGCGCATATCTTACGTTCTGGCCACATCTGGGCATCCAAAATTTTTGTACACACTAAAGTATTTTTATTTTAGTGATCGACATGCAAAAATTCCGCTCGTCGCTTAATTTGATTCGTTTTCGCGTCCGTTTTAGTTTCGTCGTAATTTAACGAATAGCGCGACCGTACGACCAAACGAACCGACATCTGAGAGTTTTCTGAGCATATTTTGAGTCCTCTAAACTTTATTGACCTTGTAGAGCCTTGAAATGACTTAACGGGGGTCAAAAGTGCCAGAAATGAGCTCAATTACATTGCAGGGACTGAACTTGTAAATATCAAAACTGTTGCTGATCTGCTTATTCCACATGGGCCGCGTAAGCCCTGCCTGTTTCTTACGCGGGCCGCCTGAAAACGCCCAGTTCCAGAAACTTGATTTTCAACAACTGTTTGATAGATTAGGGGCTGTTATGCAATGATCTTTGTGTGTTAACCAAGTTAACACCTCTCCAAGGCTTCTATCCTGCTTGTAACACTTGTATGTGTTGGAACCTGAAGGTTTATACATGTAGGTTTGCGTAGTTTAAAGGTTGTTTATGTATTTGTTTAGTTAACATGTTTGGGCCGATTTTGTAAGGGTTGGGTTAGCCTACTATATGTCGCAATGGGCCTAGGGTTCGGCCTAGGTATTTTGTATTTAAACAAATCTCAACCTTCTGGTTGAGGTTGTTAGTTGGTTTATTGGTCGCGACACAAGGGAACCGAGTAGGGTTAAGAGTCTTGTATCAGTCATCGTTTAGCTTTGAATGCAAGATCTCTGGTTTGTGTTTAATCATATTATTGTTTACCTATTTGTTTATTTGTTCTTGAATCAACTTGTGATTGTATTCCGCACCTTCACAAGTTAAGATCGATATCATTGAAGGATCCTAAACGGGTTTTACAATTGGTATCAGAGCCAAGAAACCATTCTTGGTTCGGTTTTGATATCAATTGGATTCAAGAACATCAGTTGCTACTAATCCGGTTTTGGTGTTTGTTTTGCAGTGAAATTTATTAAACATTCAAACTGTTCTTCGTGTAAATCATTGAAAGATATCGCTGATTGTGGTTTGTGTGATTTCAGAATATTGTTAGCTGATTTCTCGGGAGTTGGTGATCAAAGAAAATTCAAAGATTGCGATATCTTTGAATTTTTGAAAAGTGCTGAAAATCCGGGATTACGAGTCAACAGTGTTTATCTCATATCTGTTTTGCAGGTTTCGACCCGCAACCATTAGTAGTCTCGGCTTGTACTGTTCCAGTCTCGACTCGCAACCGTTAATTGTCTCGACTTGTCCTGCTCCAGTCTCGACTCGCAACCATCAACAGTTTCGATTTGTTTTGCTCCGGTCTCGACTCGCAACCATCGCTGTCTCGACTTGTGTGGATTTGGTCTCGACTCGCAACCAACTAGGTCTCGAGTTGTCTGATTCTTGATCTCGACTCGTAATTGTGGTCTCGACTCGCAACGTCATTCTGCAACGTTACTTGGACCTGGACTTTTGAACTGTTAACACTTTTGGACCGTTTAAAAATAATTAATTGATTAATTAATTATGACAACAAATAACACTGAATTGGCTGCCCTTAACCACCAACAAGAACTGGACTCAAAGCTTGGAACCACAACACGCATTCCAAGGTTGACTGATGCAAATGATTTTCCTGAGTGGAAGTGGCGCTTTGAACAGCACTTGAAGGTCAAAGATTATAAACTGTGGCGAAGCATTTTAAGGGGTCTAAGGGAGATTATGATGGAAAGTTCCACTGAACCAGGTGTTAAGGTGAAGAAACCTAGAGATCAATATACCGAAGATGATGTGCTTATAGTTGAAGAAGATGACCGAGCACTTCCATACTTGACTATGGGTTTGGGTCCTGACATCGCTATCGGATTCCCAACATGCAAATCTGCCAAAGAACTGTGGGAATCACTGATCGAAGTCTATGAAGGAAATGAAGATATGAAGGAGAGTCGAAGAAATCTGCTGCAACAAAATTTCAATAACTTCAATCATATTTATGGTGAAACTGTAGACAATCAAATTCAGAGGTTTGTGAAGTTAGTGACACAAATGCAAATGGAAGAAATTCATACATCAAATGCATCCACCAATAGACAGCTTCTTAATGCATTGCCAAAGAGTTGGGATCATCATGTCGCTATGATCAAGAAAACTAAAGACCTCGCGAGATGCAGCCTGTCAGAGATGATCTCTCATATCAAAGCGTGTGAACTAGATGATAAACAAAGAGAAACCAACTACAAAAACAGCATGTTAGCCGCCGGTTTTTCCGTTGCTCCCACTTCATCAAACAACAATAACACAGCTCTGTTGTCTCAAGGAGGTTTTCAAATGTTTCGCAATACCACATCTGCTAAGACTGCTCCCACTTCAGCAAATGTTTACTGCTCAGGGTCCTCTAATCAAGCTGCTCCTCCAGTTGCTCCCGCTTCCACTACGAATGCTGGAAATGTTTCTACTGCTGCTTCCGCCTCCGCTGCGAATAATGAGATGATAGCTTTCTTTACTAAACAGTCAAAAGAAAATTTGGATATCGCAACCTCTGTTATAAACTGTTTGAACGCCTTCGTTGCAGGAAAACTTGATCCTCCAAAATGGTGTCCCGATGACCTATCACAGATCCATCCTGATGATGTTGAAGAAATGGACATCACCTGGCAGATGGCAATGGCTGCCTTCAGGGCTCAAAAGTTTGTGAAAAGAACAGGTAAAAACAGGTGGGGCATTGCCTGGAATGGAGCTGCTAAGGTGCCTTTTAACTTGCGCTGTTACAACTGTCATGAGGAAGGGCATTATGCTCGAAATTGCACAAAACTACTGATGAATAGAGAACAAACTCTTGCACAGCCCGTAACACCTAATCGAGAAAGAGCTCTTGTGACCACTGCTAGCATAACAGATGCTGCTGCTACTGGAAGTCCTCAACCGCAAGGATTAGCGCAAGCCCTGGTGGTTCAGCCCAACATCAACTTTGATTGGACTTCTGAAATTGAGCATCTGAACATCTCAGCTCCAGAAAATCAAGCTGCTTCAAATAACATTGCTTTCATGACCTCAAGTGATCAAAACTCCAAGGCCGAAGAGAGACTACAGCTGAAAACTTTGCTTTTATGACTCAAATTCTTTCAGCTCCTGTTAAAGGTCTCACCAAAGAAGAGGTACTTTCTGTTTTCTGTACTCCTGAGTGTAGGGAAAGGGTTGAAGCTTATAGAATACACAACGCTGAGCTCATTCAAGATTATCAAGACATAAAAAATAAAAATTTTACTTTGTCGAAAAACGAGAAACTTTATAAAGAAAAGATTGAGGCTCAGCGAAAAGACATCATCAAACTTAAGAATGATGTGAGTGTAAAAACAGCCCATTTCCTAGAAGCTCAGGAAAAAGTATGTATTTTAACTAAGGAACTGGAAGATATTAGAGACAGATATCAAACTAATGAACTTAATATCAAGAAATTTGATTCTTCCAGCAAACTAGTTAAAAACCTGTGCGATCAACAACTTGCGTACAAAGAAAAGAAAGGGCGTGGTTTGGGTTATAATCAGACTCCTCCTCCATATAATGATAATTACACTTATCTGCCAATGACTGAGGAGGAGATGATGAATGAGAGTAAAATGACTTATGGTTCCAAAAACAACAGGTCGTCTTCTCATGACAGACAAGTTGAGAAACGGAAGTCTACTCCATTAAATTTTGTTTCCAAAGGCTCAATTGATCCTAATGATTTGTCTTCATGTGCAGATGATATTTCTGAAGTAAAGTGTGGAGATGTTCATGGGAGTGAACCAGTCATTATTTCAAATATTTCTGAACCTTATTTTGAACCTTATTCTGAACCAACTGAATCTGACATTGCTTTTAGTCGTTCTTTATTTGCGTCTTTTTCTGCTTACGTTTCGTCTTGTGAGCCTGTTGTTTTGGGCAAAACTGATGGTGTTTGTGTTGATAATTTGAACAATAAGTGTGGTGATGATTGTTTTTCAGCTAATGTGTGTGATCCTAACGTTTCTAACGCTTCAGTTCATGAAAGTGTTACAGGTGAGGTCCCTCAGGACGCATTCAGTGAAACCACTGAAACGACTTCTCAAGAAAATCAAGAGTATCCTGATTCTTCTTCTGAATCTGTCTTAGTGGGTGTCCCTAATGTTGAATCTAGTGGGACCCCATTGGAAACCGTAGTCAAAATTGAACCTGAATCAGTTTCACATGATAAATGCGTTAAGGAAATGCATATTGATGAGACTTCTACATGTTCAGATAATGAACCTGAATTAGTTTCACATGACAAATGCATTGAGAAAACGCATATTGATGAAATTTCTCCATGTTCAAACACTGAACCGAAATTAAGTAACGAAGAAAAGGGAACTGATATAAGTGAGAAGTCATTAGAAGAAAAACCACCAAAATGCTCAGAACAACCACAAGCAAAACATGTTCAGAAAAACAAAAAGCCAAATCATTCAAAATCAAGCAAATCGTGCAAAAACTTTCAAAATACTCACAAACTGAAGCGTCAAACATGTTTTAACTGTGGCATCGCTGGTCACATTGCCAGAAATTGTGTTCAACTCCCAAGGGCATCGTACAAGAAAAAGTCAGTGCAAAATCAGAAGGTCATGTCTAACCGATATCGTTGTTCAGAGTCAATGACGGCTGAAAAGACTAAGACAATGAAGAACAACTATCGCAAGACTAAACCCTCTGATCAAGATTGGAATGCAGCCAAACGCAAAAATCAAAATCAACAAAATGATTTTCAAAAACATAAATATAATGCTTTTGGTAGTTACTATTCTAATTGGTCAAGCAAGCATTGGAAACCTAAAGCTAAGGTCATGCAATCCAATCCATCGCATTCATGTTATCAAAACTCTGCCATTAGAAATACTTCGAAGTTTTTGAATAAAGACAATTTAGTGTGGCAGAGAGTGACTTATATTGATGCACAAGGAAAACCCAGATTCACTATGGGCTGGGTTCCTAAATCTAACTAATCCCGCTAATCGTGCAGGAACAGCTGTGGAGGACTACCGTGCGCCTCTGGTACATGGATAGTGGCTGTTCCAGGCACATGACAAGAGACTTATCCCAACTGGTAAATGTCAAAGAATTTAATGGAGGATATGTCTCATTTGCGGAAGGAGAATCAGGCAGAATCACATTGAAAGGAACAGTTCGAAACGGCGTCTTAAGCTTCGAAAATGTTAATTATGTTCCAGAACTGAAACACAATCTGTTGAGTATTTCTCAGATTTGTGATCGAGGGAATTCAGTTCATTTTACAAAGAAAGGATGTCATGTTCTTAAACCTGGGATTGTTATTCCAGAAGACTGGTTCTTAATGACAGCTGAGAGAAAAGGAAATGCATATGTAATTGATATGAACAAGAAACCGTGTGAAGAGATCACTTGCCTATTCTCAAAGATTTCAGAACATGATGGTCTACTGTGGCATCGTCGCCTTAGGCATGTGAACATGAAAAATTTGAACCGTCTGGCTAAAGGTCAACTAGTACGTGATCTTCCAATAAAAGATTTTATGTTGGTTGAAAAGTGTGTTGCTTGTGTGAAAGGAAAAGCTCATCGAAAACCTCATAAGGCGAAACCAGCATCCACGACGAAGGCCGTGCTTGAGCTACTTCACATGGATCTTTTTGGTCCAGTGAATGTGCTGAGTATTGGCAAGAAAGCTTATTGTCTTGTAATCGTCGATGATTATTCTCGCTACACCTGGGTATATTTTCTCAGTCATAAAAATGAAACTGCAGTCTTGGTGAAACAATTCATCACTCTGGCTAAAAATCAAGCGAGTGCTAAGGTGAAGGTTATTCGATCTGATAATGGGACAGAATTCAAAAACGTTACTTTGGACACATTCTGCATAGAAAAGGGAATTCATCCTCAGTACAGTGCACCACGAACTCCTCAGTAAAATGGAGTAACTGAAAGAAGGAATCGTACTCTCATTGAGGCTGCACGAACTATGTTGGCTGACTCGAAGCTTCCTAGTTTCTTTTGGGCCGAAGCTGTTAGCACGGCTTGTTACATCCAGAATCATGCTTTAGTAAATAAACGTCATATGAAAACTCCTTATGAGATTCTGGAGGGACGTAAACCTTCGGTTTCACACTTTCGTATCTTTGGTTGTCCATGTGTATTATTACTCATGGACTCTAATGGAAAGTTTGAGGTCAAAGGGGACGAATGTTTCTTTGTTGGATATGCTAAAGGCTCTGCCTATAGGGTATACAACAAAGTAACTAAAAAGGTCGTCGAGTCGTGCAACATTGAGTGGCTTGAAGAGAACTGTGACACCTGTGTCACTTCAACCATCAAACAAATGCCAAACCAAGGAAATATTGTATTTCATACTTGGGATTTGTATAAATATGTGTATGCTTTGCACATATCAATTCTTGTTCAATTTCATACTCTACAACGCTTTCTGGAGAATTATACGCAAACTGGTGCATAAACGTACTCAGTTTAATGCGACAAATACTCCGGGAGACCATCATACACTTAACATACCTTAAATAACCTTTACATAACTTAGAAATAAGTTTTGAAGGCATTGGTATGGCAAAAACAAGTTAATTCGCTTACAGGGACTAAACTTGACAAACTGCGAAAGTATGCCAATTTGAACTGTAACAAACATTCCGGAACATGTCCATAAGTTAAACATACCATATATATCCTTTACATAGCTTAGAAATAGGCTTTGAGGGGTTTGGTATGCTAAAACAAACTTTTGGATCATTCAGGGGCTAAAAGTGTCAAAAAGTGCACAAGTTTGCACTTTCGCGCATAACCTACGTTCTGAATACATCCGGACATCCGAAAATTTATGTAAGCATTATAATATTATGCCTTAGTGTTTGGCATGAGAAAAATCCATTCGTCGCGTCATTTGGATCATCTTTCGCGCTTATGCGCATTCCGTCGTAATTAAGCGAACATCGCGATCGTACGGCCAAACGAACCGACATCCGGAATATTTTTGAGCATATTTCAAGTCCCCTACACTTTAACTTCATCTTAGAGCCTTGAAATGAGGTTAACGGGGCTTAAACGTGCCAAAAATGGGCCAAAATACGTGTTTCTGAAGTGCAGGGACCAAAATTGAAAATTCTGGTCTGGGAACCTTAGGCGGGGCGCGTAAGGATTTGCCAAATCCTTAGGCGGGCCGCGTGAACATGTCTGACAGAAGATTTTGCATTTAATGCAGAATCTGGCCTTTCGTTCGATCAAGGGGCGATGCCTTTTCATCCAACGAAGAGCCAAGGGTCAAGTTCACTGAACTTATCCACTTGGACACATGTACGCACGAAATCAAGGCACGATATTCGATAAAACGATCCTAACGGTTCAACTTTTCCTATAAATACCCCCCCCCCTTTAGTGTAAAATTCACAAAATCAGATCTTAGAGCTCTAAGTTGAAACCATTGTTTCATACCTGAGCTATTTGGTCTTGATTAGCACTCGGGGACCCTCCGTAAGTCTTCTTTCGCTCTTTTATTCGCTTTTCGAGTCCGAAAGTCAACGTTTTGTTGACTTTCTGCATTGACCAGCTTATGGTCGATGCGAAGTTCATGGAACTTCATAACGTGAGCGTGATCACGATGGTTATAGTCCGTATTGACTATACCTACTGATCACCACGTTAACTAGGCCCAGTGACGAGTCGTAGTTTCGGCCAAAATGCGCATTCTTGCGTATTTTGTAACCAAACTACTCGTGGGCATCAAAGCCGTTTGTTTTGATGCCAAACCTGTTTCTAAACTTAGTTAAGCATGTTCTAACATGCTTAGCTCGTCACTTTTAGTTTAGTGCTTATATATGGTCGTAAGGTAAGCGATTTAAACCATCGCTTATACTTTCGAACCCGACCCATTTGGTCGGTCATTAGGACCCGACCAAACACATTAGGTGACCATAGCTATAACCTTCCGAGGTTATACCGTGTGGTCGCAATGTTAGGCGTCCCGAACGCGTTCTACGCGAACGACGCGTTAGGGTAGCATAAGCTACCTAAACGGGTCGTGATGGACCGTAAGCACTTAGATTAGGTTTCATTTTAGTATGTAGGCTTTGCTAAGCCATATCACACGAGTCTCCATACTCGTTTGGTTTACGAACCCGCGTACTGTCCGATCCTTCCGATTTGGTCCGGTATATTAACATAGCTACCTATTAGGTGCCGTTTGATATCCCGTGATCTTTAGCATTATCTGGTTGTTATACAAGGAACTCAAAGCAATCTCAGGTGAGTACATAGTTCCCCTCTTTTACTGTTTCTGAACTGTTTTGGGGTGAAGCATGTGTACCTATCTGTTATTTTCATGATTTCAAAGTATAATTGATTATACATGATAGTATTTATCTTTTGACAAACTAAATGACTATCTATGGTTTAAACACTGATTTCTCAAAGATTACAAAAGTAATCGTTGGAATAGTACTTATTTTGTTCACCAGACCGATTGGTAGTATGATATAGCGCTATAGGACTAGACACCCCATTCCTGTTGTCATGGAATGTCTGAAACCAATTCGTTTCTCCATCCAAATAGGGATTTCCTTTGTGGTATCCCTATAGTCTCAAAGGTGTAGTTTGATGCACCAGGTCTGAATGAATTCTTAAATCGCACCTTTAAGGTATATTTTGATATACTCCCAAAAAGTATAGTTTGATATACTCTCATGTGTGGTGTTGTACAGAACCAACATATATTTTGTAATCATCCAAAGCATATTGTGATATGTTACTTACATAACTAAAACATAGTTTAATATGTTATTTATCACATCCAAAGCATATACTGATATGTTAGTTACAAAACTAAAAGATGGTTTAATATGTTATTTATAAATCCAAGGTATACTTGTAATATACTACTGAAAACTATTATTTTGAACAACTAAAGTATATTTAATATACTATCTATCAAACGATTTGGTTTTGGTTAGTGTTTAGATAACGGAACGAGTGTAATGTGATGAAAACATGGTAGATACGCCGCTGGTACTTCTTATATATAAGTGTTTTCATTGCATTACATACCGTGGCGTTATTTAGCACACTTGAGTTAACAATATTGGAACTGAAATATATTTTAATATATTACTTATTCAACTTTCTTAAAACCAAGGTATATTTTATATATACCATAAACGTTTTATTAAAACATTGTTTTTCAAACAACTTAACTTATACAAACTCATTTTACATGGTTATTCAGTTAACCCTACATTATTCTCTTATTTATACATATCATCTGATCCTATCGTTTTTCAAATGATTTACAAGACAAAGCAAATTTACAAAGTTCATGACTAAACATTTTCTCAAACATAAGTCATGAACTCCGTTTTCACAAAACCTATGTATCTCACAGGCATTTTTATGCTGACGTACCTATTTTTACACATGTTTCAGGTGCTGTCTTGAGATGATTGTTGATGCATGCTACATTTAGGATGGACTCGTGCCTTAGCAACTTTAAAACTTGGAAGATCATAGTTGTACTTATGTGATTGTAATAGAACAACGAGTTCATTTAATCAATAAAACAATATTTAAATTTCCATGTGTCATGAAACAATGATTCTGTTACAACACTCCCCGACGTTTCCGCCACGTTTTGTTGTACCACGTGGTCGGGGTGTGACAGAAAAGTTGGTATCAGAGCTCATGGTTATAGGGAATTAGGTTATTAGTAATGCTTTGACCTAGTCTATAACCTTCCTAGGACCCTAACGCGAGTTTACTTGCGTTTAGTCATAAAACAACACCGTCACCTATCCTTAGGCGACGACCGCAACAAGAACATAAATTTCAAAACCGCTTTGAAAACTAATCATCTGTTCTAGGATGATTGATTACTAGGTTTTGAACCCTCTGTTATAAGGTTTTGAACCCCTTTGAATTTTCAAAACTCTCGTCAAAGTTGGTCTAAATATTGTGAACACATGCAAACTGGAAGGGTGGGTGCCTGTACCCTGAGTTTTCTGTCTAAGGCTAGAGTGTTCGTACAAATCCACATAATCGGACCAGTCACTCTTACCTGGGAACTCTTGGGGTGAGTGTCCACTTATAGGCGAGCATGTCTTCGCGATACATTATTTTGACCTATTTGCTTTGATTAATCACCAGGTCGTTTGTTGCTTTGTAGTAACAGACAGACGGCCACTATCCTTGCTTTCATCAGATTTGTTTCATCTCATTCTTTTCGTCTAATTCTCTCACTCGTTTCCTCTCATGTTTCCTCTTTTAGAATGCCTCCTCGACGTGACAATCAGATGGCGAATGCCAAACTGGCGGAAATCATCGCGCAACAAATGGCTGCTGCCTTCCCAATTCTTTATGCTCAAATAACTCAAGCCATCAACAACAACAACAATGCTCCATGCAATTTCAAGATTTTTAACTCAGCTAAACCGCTCAAGTTCAATGGTTCTGAGGGAGCAACTGGGCTTCTTCAATGGTTCGAGAGCGTTGAGAATACTTTCCGTCACGTTCAGTGTCCTGAAAATCGCAAGGTCGAGTTTTCTTCGAGTGTGTTTCAGAAGAGGGCTCTTACATGGTGGAACGGGGTTATGAGAGACCGCGGTGCAGAGGTTGCATTAGCACAGACTTGGACCGAGCTTAGGGCTCTTATGATGAAGGAGTTCTGTCCTCGTCATGAGCTTAGGGCTCTAGAAAGGGAATTTGATGATTTAAAGCAAGACAGTGGGGAACATCGAGCCTATACTGATCGCTATGAGGAATTGAGCTTGTTATGCCCTACTATGGTTACGCCTCTGGATAAGGCGATTGAGAAATATATTGATGGGCTTCCTGACGTAGTTCAGGACATCGTTACTGGCAGCAACCCTACTACTGTCAGACAAGCCATTGAATTGGCTGCCACTCTGACTGAATCCCAAATCAGGAAGCGCAAGCTGTTTCGGAAGGGCGACCTAAGACCATCTGACAAGACTGCTCATGTGGAACCAAAGGAAGAAAGTGCTGAGGTGTCCAAGAAGAAAAAGCGCAAAGCCTCTCAAAGCTACGCTGTAACTGCTCAAGACAAACAAGTTGCACCAAACCAGCCAACACAACCTCGTAAAAGACAAAACTATGTTGGTACTGCACCGTTGTGCAACAAATGCAACCGTCATCATCTAGAGCAAGAGCAGTGTCACAAATGTACCCACTGTGGGCGGTTGGGACATTTGATCAATGTTTGTCGTTATGCAAATCAAGCTGCTGCAAACCCTGCTGCTGTTCAAGCACGGTTCCCCCCAGGGTCATGTTATAACTGTGGTGACCTTACCCACTACAGGAACAATTGCCCAAGGCTTGTTAACATACCTCCAGCGCGTGGACGAGTGTTCAACATCAATGAGGCAAACATGAACAATGATGCAGCAGTGAACAATTAGTGTTTTGTATTTCCTTAGTTGCTATCTTTTGACACTTCAAGACAAATCCGTTGCCACATAAATAAAGATTTGTTGTTTTTATTTCTGCAAAATTTATGCGTTTGTGTGAATGCTTGATGCAACTTTATGATGTCAGCCCAACGACAAACTACTCGTATGGTTCTGTCATATTATGATCACTTGTGATCTCCCCAAGAACCTTAAACTCTCGTTTCTTTTAAGAAACAAAGTCAAACACTTATTGAGAATCCCTCTATCTTTATAGATAGATCTTCATAAATCGTTAAAGTGCCAAATGAAATCCATAGGTTGGATTCCTAGTGTGCCTTAATATCCATACCTAAGGATAACAAAATAAAGAATCAAGTTAACTAAATTTGTGCTTATGTATTTTCTTACATGTTTTGTGGTTGTATGTGATCCATCCAAATCCTCATAGAATCTTTCATATCTTCATACGAGAGATTCATAATGGGATATCCAAAGATACTATCTTAAACCCTTAATGGATTTCAACAGTGTAGTTAAGTCCCTCGGGTTATAAAGTATTATTCTATAATTGGACCTCTTGAAAGGTCTGCTTAAACAGATTGATTTTGAAAATCTGATTAGAAATATCATGTGATGATATAAAAATGATCCCTTAAGCGGTCTATTTAAAGAGATCGTACGACGGTCTAGTTAAGAAGATCATGTGTTGATCTAGTTAAAAGATCGTTCGTTGATCGAATTAAAAGGATCCTTTGGTGGTCTAGTCAAATCGCTTCATATTTATTCAAGTAATTTTCCTACGGATTATGAAATGGACTGTGCGGACTGTGCAAGGAATTACGTAATTATGGAGGCCTACATAATTATGGAATTCAGTGCACAGGAACCACAGGAAGTTTCATCATGTGTTAAGACCTAGTGACAAGAATAATGATACGGGAGAAGTCTCGGACCTCGACCAATGTCATTTATTCTCACACTCCCCCAATTCTGATCTCAATCACACACCAAGTTTTCCTATGATAAGCCTTCATAAGAAACGTTCGTCAATCAGTAGTTCAAAATTTCATGTTTTACTATTTCAAGGAATTCACTCTGAGGGTTAACAAATTCGCTAAGAATCCTAACATGGCCCAGAGTTTTACCTAAGGGTTCAATGGATCTATTATAAGGCGAAACCTTCACAGCTGTCCTCACGAGTTTCCTCTAGAATTAAATTTCGGGACGAAATTTCCTAAAGTAGGGGAGACTGTGACACCTGTGTCACTTCAACCATCAAACAAATGCCAAACCAAGGAAATATTGTATTTCATACTTGGGATTTGTATAAATATGTGTATGCTTTGCACATATCAATTCTTGTTCAATTTCATACTCTACAACGTTTTCTGGAGAATTATACGCAAACTGGTGCATAAACGTACTCAGTTTAATGCGACAAATACTCCGGGAGACCATCATACACTTAACATACCTTAAATAACCTTTACATAACTTAGAAATAAGTTTTGAAGGCATTGGTATGGCAAAAACAAGTTAATTCGCTTACAGGGACTAAACTTGACAAACTGCGAAAGTATGCCAATTTGAACTGTAACAAACATTCCGGAACATGTCCATAAGTTAAACATACCATATATATCCTTTACATAGCTTAGAAATAGGCTTTGAGGGGTTTGGTATGCTAAAACAAACTTTTGGATCATTCAGGGGCTAAAAGTGTCAAAAAGTGCACAAGTTTGCACTTTCGCGCATAACCTACGTTCTGAATACATCCGGACATCCGAAAATTTATGTAAGCATTATAATATTATGCCTTAGTGTTTGGCATGAGAAAAATCCATTCGTCGCGTCATTTGGATCATCTTTCGCGCTTATGCGCATTCCGTCGTAATTAAGCGAACATCGCGATCGTACGGCCAAACGAACCGACATCCGGAATATTTTTGAGCATATTTCAAGTCCCCTACACTTTAACTTCATCTTAGAGCCTTGAAATGAGGTTAACGGGGCTTAAACGTGCCAAAAATGGGCCAAAATACGTGTTTCTGAAGTGCAGGGACCAAAATTGAAAATTCTGGTCTGGGAACCTTAGGCGGGGCGCGTGAGGATTTGCCAAATCCTTAGGCGGGCCGCGTGAACATGTCTGACAGAAGATTTTGCATTTAATGCAGAATCTGGCCTTTCGTTCGATCAAGGGGCGATGCCTTTTCACCCAACGAAGAGCCAAGGGTCAAGTTCACTGAACTTATCCACTTGGACACATGTACGCACGAAATCAAGGCACGATATTCGATAAAACGATCCTAACGGTTCCACTTTTCCTATAAATACCCCCCCACCCTTTAGTGTAAAATTCACAAAATCAGATCTTAGAGCTCTAAGTTGAAACCATTGTTTCATACCTGAGCTATTTGGTCTTGATTAGCACTCGGGGACCCTCCGTAAGTCTTCTTTCGCTCTTTTATTCGCTTTTCGAGTCCGGAAGTCAACGTTTTGTTGACTTTCTGCATTGACCAGCTTATGGTCGATGCGAAGTTCATGGAACTTCATAACATGAGCGTGATCACGATGGTTATAGTCCGTAGTGACTATACCTACTGATCACCACGTTAACTAGGCCCAGTGACGAGTCGTAGTTTCGGCCAAAATGCGCATTCTTGCGTATTTTGAAACCAAACTACTCGTGGGCATCAAAGCCGTTTGTTTTGATTCCAAACCTGTTTCTAAACTTAGTTAAGCATGTTCTAACATGCTTAGCTCGTCACTTTTAGTTTAGTGCTTATATAGGGTCGTAAGGTAAGCGATTTAAACCATCGCTTATACTTTCGAACCCGACCCATTTGGTCGGTCATTAGGACCCGACCAAACACATTAGGTGACCATAGCTATAACCTTCCGAGGTTATACCGTGTGGTCGCAATGTTAGGCGTCCCGAACGCGTTCTACGCGAACGACGCGTTAGGGTAGCATAAGCTACCTAAACGGGTCGTGATGGACCGTAAGCACTTAGATTAGGTTTCATTTTAGTATGTAGGCTTTGCTAAGCCATATCACACGAGTCTCCATACTCGTTTGGTTTACGAACCCGCGTACTGTCCGATCCTTCCGATTTGGTCCGGTATATTAACATAGCTACCTATTAGGTGCCGTTTGATATCCCGTGATCTTTAGCATTATCTGGTTGTTATACAAGGAACTCAAAGCAATCTCAGGTGAGTACATAGTTCCCCTCTTTTACTGTTTCTAAACTGTTTTGGGGTGAAGCATGTGTACCTATCTGTTATTAGGTGCCGTTTGATATCCCGTGATCTTTAGTATTTATCTTTTGACAAACTAAATGACTATCTATGGTTTAAACACTGATTTCTCAAAGATTACAAAAGTAATCGTTGGAATAGTACTTATTTTGTTCACCAGACCGATTGGTAGTATGATATAGCGCTATAGGACTAGACACCCCATTCCTGTTGTCATGGAATGTCTGAAACCAATTCGTTTCTCCATCCAAATAGGGATTTCCTTTGTGGTATCCCTATAGTCTCAAAGGTGTAGTTTGATGCACCAGGTCTGAATGAATTCTTAAATCGCACCTTTAAGGTATATTTTGATATACTCCCAAAAAGTATAGTTTGATATACTCTCATGTATGGTGTTGTACAGAACCAACATATATTTTGTAATCATCCAAAGCATATTGTGATATGTTACTTACATAACTAAAACATAGTTTAATATGTTATTTATCACATCCAAAGCATATACTGATATGTTAGTTACAAAACTAAAACATGGTTTAATATGTTATTTATAAATCCAAGGTATACTTGTAATATACTACTGAAAACTATTATTTTGAACAACTAAAGTATATTTAATATACTATCTATCAAACGATTTGGTTTTGGTTAGTGTTTAGATAACGGAACGAGTGTAATGTGATGAAAACATGGTAGATACGCCGCTGGTACTTCTTATATATAAGTGTTTTCATTGCATTACATACCGTGGCGTTATTTAGCACACTTGAGTTAACAATATTGGAACTGAAATATATTTTAATATATTACTTATTCAACTTTCTTAAAACCAAGGTATATTTTATATATACCATAAACGTTTTATTAAAACATTGTTTTTCAAACAACTTAACTTATACAAACTCATTTTACATGGTTATTCAGTTAACCCTACATTATTCTCTTATTTATACATATCATCTGATGTCACACCCCCAAAATCCCACCTGCGGAGTACTACCGCTTGGAGGCGTGACTGACCAGGATCCAGCCACCAATCATACTGAACAAGCATATAAGTAGTTATAAAAGTTTAACCATCACGATTGGTGTTTCAAAACAAACAAGTTTAAGTTGCAAGCGGAAGCATAAGTTTAAAGTTGTAACATAAGTTCCAAAAGTTTCAAGTTTAACATAGTCTTGTAGCAATCCCTGTCCCACAACGATCCTCCTCCATGCAAGCTCCCACTGAGTACCTATGGTCCTGCAAAGCATGTAGTAACGAGTCAACAACTAGTTGAGTGAGTTCACGGGTGGGCGTTCGTTTTAGTTGTTTCGAAAACAGTTTACTTTATCTGGCATCCTGCCGTGGGGGTTACCCCATAGTTTTAAAAACGTGACCAGTTCGTTCCCAGTTACTCCGGCACTCCGGCCGTGGGGGCTACCCCATGTAGTTATCAGGCATTTCGGCCGTGGGGGCTACCCCATGTACATCATCTGGCTCTCCAGCCGTGGGGGCTACCCCATGTGTATACTAGACTCGTTACCGTATCGATTGCTGACTGTAGTCATGTTTATGTGCCCTGAAAACATCAATGTCTATCATCATTGACGTGCCCCAGATCCATTAGTTCACGCCCGTCCTCTGCGGCACGGTGTGAGGCTTGTCAGACCTAAATAGCGCTATCTAACTAATGACCCGCTCGCCATTGGCCCGGCGATTAGTCGATACAAAAAGGAGGGACTTCGTGATAGAGTTTTAGTCTAGTACGTTTATCCGTCCATCCGGACGAGGAATCACATTCCTGAACCACTGACGTCCTGCCCAAGGAGGACGAGGAACCCACGTTCCTTAACCCAGTTCCCAACCCAGGGAATCCCATGCTTTGTAGAGGGTGTGAACTCACCTCGGTTTGCTCGGCAGTTAATCACAGAAAGTCAATCAAGTCGCAAGTAGTCAATAACGTCCTATCACGGTTATCACGTATAATCAGATTCGAACCAAGTAGTGCACAAATGTTCAACACGTATGGCAGACACGTTTAATCAGTAGCAGTTCATAGGTAACAGTTAATCACATGTTCAAAGTCCAAACAGTTGGGCTCGTGATAACAGGCCCAAATAACTCATCAACAGTAGCACAGAAGTTCATAAGTCCGGCCCACTAACTAAGGCCCAAAGTGTGGTCTCGAGTCGCAACCGGACTCGCAAGCATGGTCTCGAGTCATGCTGTGTGTTGATCATGGATGGTTGCGAGTCGCAACCGGTGTCGCAACCGTAGTCTCGGTTCATCATGCTAAGGTCTCGAGTCGCAACGGGACTCGTAACCTGTGGTTTCGGCTTGTCCTGCTATGGTTGCGAGTCGCAACCGCGTGGTCTCGAGTCATCACGCTGTGGTTGCGAGTCGCAACTGCGTGATTGCGAGTCGGTAGCAGTCGTTTTCAAGTTCACGTGTTGATGCAGATGTAGTCAGATTAGTGGTACAATATAATCAGGCCCAAATCCGGAAATAACCAATAGCATTCCACTAACAGTTTTCCTAATCAGGTTATTGGTCAAAGATGGATCAAAATCACAAGGGTTTTCAATCTTCAACTATCATTCAAAGTGTTCTTCACATATTCAAACATGTGTTCATCAAGTTCATAACATTTTCAACACTTATATCAACCACAACTATGAATAATCATCAAGACACTTAGCATAACATACAACTCGGTTTCCCTATAGGTCCGATTTCATCACAAGTGCAACCTAATTTCATCATTCATTTTTAACATACAATGAATCTATTTTCAACATCAACATTTATGCATAGTTCCACACATAACAAGATCATTCATGAACCGATTTCTTTTCAAATATCATGCATAACTCAACTACCATATTATCACATAATCTTGTCATACATTTATTCAAGTACAAACTCATCATGAACATATTATCACTAAGCATTCAACAATAATCATCAAGAAATACTAACAATAAACATCATCTTATGCATTTTATCATACATCACAAAATACAACAAAAATCAACCATAAAAATACTAACCGGTTATGGGTTTCGAGGGTGTGTGAAAAGCTTCCAAGCCGGGTGTGTGTGTGTGAGCCGATTCAAGCTTCAAAGATCCGAAAATGATGAAGTGTGTTTGTGTTCTAGAGTTTAAGTGAGAGAGAAGTAGGAGAGTGTGTGTGTGTGTTTTTGTTCAACAAAATGGCAAAGTTAACTAAGGTTGGTTTATATAGGCTAGTTCAAGTGGTGCACCCTTCATGGGTTTCGAGTGGGGTTTACGGCCCAAAGGCCCAACCGACCAAAGGTTCTCGGCCCAAGTTCCATTCGGTCACTATTCACTCGAGACCTCATGGTCTCGAGTCGGGTTCGTTGTTGTTTCGTGTCGGGTTCTCGGTTCCCTTATAACACGTATAAATATATACAATGCACACATAACAAGCACATATCATGTAAAAAGGTTCACGTTATCATTAAGTTCAATCGGTCAACTAATCACATAACATACAAGCAAGTCACATCAAGACACAACGAAGGTTCTAGGTTTCGGGTTGTCACATCATCCCCAAGTTGAAAGAAATTTCGTCCCGAAATTTGATGGCACTCACTGAGGAAGCTAGTCAAGTTGCAAGGTTTTCCCGGTTTTCCTGGGGTGTCACATCCACCCCCCGTTGATCTGGAATTTCGTCCCGAAATTCCGTAGCTTCAGCCTCAGTAGCGTTTGTACTGTTCTCAAACAGTTGGGGATACTTTTGTTTCATCCGATCTTCGCGCTCCCAGGTAAACTCTGGGCCGCGACGTGAGTTCCAACGAACTCGTACAAGAGGTATTCTAGTGCTCTTGAGGACCTTAACATCCCGGTCCGTGATCTCGACAGGTTCTTCGACGAATTTCAACTGTTCGTCGATCGTAAGTTCCTTCAGAGGAACTACGTGCGTCTCATCTGACAGACACTTCTTCAGATTCGACACATGGAAAACGTTGTGAACTGCACCGAGTTCTGCTGGTAATTTCAGTCTGTAGGCCACCTTGCCTATTTTCTCAAGAATTTCAAAAGGTCCAACGTACCGTGGGTTGAGTTTGCCGCGTTTACCAAAACGAACCACACCCTTCCAGGGTGAGACTTTGAGTAATACCCGCTCCCCAACCTGGAGCTCAAGTGGTTTCCTGCCCTTATCGGCGTAGGCCTTCTGACGGTCACGAGCCGCCGCCATGCGTTGTCGTATTTGAGCAATCCGCTCAGTAGTGTCTACCACATGTTCTGGACCAGTGATCTGACTATCCCCCACTTCTGCCCAACAGAGGGGTGACCGGCATTTACGTCCGTACAATGCCTCAAACGGAGCAGCTTTAATGCTGGTGTGGTAGCTGTTATTATACGAGAATTCCACGAGTGGCAGATGCCTTTCCCAGCTGTTGCCAAAGTCGATTACACAAGCGCGAAGCATGTCTTCTAATGTCTGAATAGTTCGCTCGGACTGCCCGTCCGTCTGTGGGTGATACGCTGTGCTCATATCTAAACGTGAGCCAAAAGACTTGTGCATTGCCTGCCACAGTTCCGAAGTAAAACGTGCATCTCGATCAGAGATAATAGAAGTGGGCACCCCGTGCCTCGAAACAACTTCCTTGAGGTATATTTCCGCTAGAGTGGAGAATTTATCTGTTTCTTTGATTGCCAAGAAGTGTGCGGATTTTGTGAGTCGATCCACGATCACCCAGATAGTATCGTTCCCGCGCTGTGATCTAGGTAAGCCAGTAACGAAATCCATGGAAATTTGCTCCCATTTCCATTGTGGTATCTCTGGTTGCTGAAGTAGGCCTGAAGGTTTCTGATATTCTGTCTTGACTCGCGCACAAGTCAAACACTTGCTGACGTAGGTTGCTATGTGGGCCTTCATGCTAGGCCACCAATACGTAGTTTTAATATCGTGGTACATCTTGTCCGAACCAGGGTGTACCGAGTAGCGAGATTTGTGCGCTTCATCCATCACAAGTTCTCGTAAGTCGCCATAGAGTGGGACCCAAATGCGTCCTGTTACATAATAAGCACCGTCTTCCTTCTGTTCTAAGCGTTGCCTTGACCCGCGTAGAGCTTCAGCTCTAACGTTTTCTGGTTTCAGTGCTTCTATCTGAGCAGCTCGTATTTGCGAAGGTAGACTAGAATGTATCGTGAGTTGTAAAGCTCTTACGCGCTTAGGCGTAGTGTCCTTCCGACTCAGGGCGTCTGCCACAACATTGGCCTTGCCCGGGTGATACCTGATAGAGCACTCGTAGTCATTCAGCAGCTCGACCCATCGTCGCTGCCGCATATTCAGTTCCTTCTGCTTGAATATGTGTTCTAAACTTCTGTGGTCGGTGTAGATGGCGCACTTGGTTCCGTACAGGTAATGCCGCCATAACTTAAGTGCAAAAACAACAGCTCCCAGCTCTAAATCATGCGTAGTGTAGTTCTTCTCGTGAACTTTAAGTTGTCGTGAGGCGTAAGCTATGACTTTATCTCGTTGCATCAATACACAACCAAGACCTTGAATTGATGCATCACAGTAAACCACAAAATCTTCTGTGCCCTCTGGCAGTGAAAGGATAGGTGCACTACAAAGTCTATCCTTTAGATGCTGAAAAGCTAACTCTTGTGCATTTCCCCAATGATAAACAACGCCTTTCTGTGTTAACAACGTGAGGGGCTGCGCGATCTTAGAAAAATCCTTACTGAATCTCCTGTAATAACCTGCCAATCCCAAAAATTGGCGAATTTCCTTTGGTGTGCGAGGCGCAGGCCAGTTCTTAATAGATTCCACTTTGGATGGATCAACGTGAATCCCATCCTTGTTCACCACATGCCCTAGGAAATGGACCTCTCGAAGCCAGAAGTCGCATTTCGAGAATTTCGCGTAAAGCTGTTCCTTCCGAAGGAGTTCCAAAATAAGTCGTAGATGTTGTTCGTGCTCTTCTTTGCTCTTAGAATAGATCAGGATGTCGTCGATGAAGACTATAACAAACTTGTCCAGATACGGTTTGCACACTCGATTCATCAAATCCATAAAAACTGCCGGTGCGTTCGTCAGCCCAAACGGCATGACCAGAAACTCATAGTGCCCATATCGAGTCCTAAAGGCCGTCTTAGAGACATCCTCTTCCCGAACTCTCAGCTGGTGATATCCCGATCTCAGATCGATCTTTGAATAGTAGCTCGACCCCTGCAACTGGTCGAACAAGTCGTCAATACGCGGTAGAGGATAACGATTCTTCACAGTCACTTTGTTGAGTTCGCGATAGTCGATACACATTCTGAAGGTACCATCCTTCTTCTTCACAAATAACACTGGAGCTCCCCAAGGCGATGAGCTAGGACGAATGAAACCCTTATCCAAGAGTTCTTGTAGTTGCGTGGAGAGTTCTTCCAACTCTGATGGCGCTAAACGATAAGGTGCACGGGCTACAGGCGCGGCTCCAGGAGCTAGATCAATCTGAAACTCGACTTGGCGATGGGGCGGAAGACCAGGTAATTCCTCAGGGAATACCTCAGGATAGTCGCGTACAACCGGAAAATCCTCTAGCTTCTTCTCCTTCTCTGTGGTATCAGTAACTAGAGCCAAAATCGCAGTGTGGCCCTTTCGTAAGCATTTCTGAGCCTTAAGAAGAGAGATGATGTTCTCAACAGCACTTCTCTTGTCGCCACGAATCATGAGAGGTTCACTACCTAAACCAGGAATACGAACGATCTTCTCGTTGCAAAGAATCTCTGCTCGGTGTTGGGATAACCAATCCATCCCAATGACAACGTCGAAACTACCCAAGACAATAGGAATAAGATCGATAGAGAAAGTCTGGTTAGCGAGAATAAGCTGGCAACCCTTGACTACGTGAGAGGCTTCCAAACTCTTACCATTAGCTAGCTCTACAGTGTGCTTGTCGCTCAGGGGTGTAGGAATACGCTTAAGCATCTTACTAACTTCTAGTGACACATAACTAGTATCGGCACCCGAATCAAATAAGACTGTAACATAAAAGTCGTCGAGAAGGAACTTACCCGTCACCACGTTGGGATCATTCCTTGCTTCACCTTGGCCAATCACGAACACACGTCCCCTAGCACCATTGTTGTTGTTCCCATTGTTACCATTCCCCTGATTATTGTTGTTGTTCTGGTTCAGTTGGGGACAATCCTTCTTGAAATGACCTTCAGCTCCACACTGAAAACACCCTTTGTTGTTACCCTGCTGCTGTCGCTGGTTCTGCTGAGGTTGCTGACGATTCTGATTGACGGGATATGCGCTCCTGCAATCTTTTGCAACATGACCAGGCTTGTTGCATCGATGACAGTTGCCCCTGGTGCATGGCCCACTGTGGTGTAGGCTACAACGATTGCACTTGGGGTGATTTCCTTGTATCCACCGTGACTTTGACCACCAGACGATTGCTGACTGGGGCTCTTGTGATCGTCCGTCTTTCTCTGCTGAGACTGGGATTGCACCGAAGTTGAACCCCTGCTTGAAGTTCCATCCCATTTCCGTTTATCCCCACTAGAAGCACCAGAAGTAGTTGCAGCACCTATACGCTTCGGTAACTTGTTCTGCTCCACCGCTTGGTCAGTGAGACGGTGAGCCAACTGTACAACCTGTTGGATAGTAGTCAAGTTCGCTGAAGTCACATGACTTTGGATCTCTGGCACCAAGCCCTTGAGATAGAGTTCAATTCGCTTATACGGAGGATCCACCATAGTAGGACACAACAAGGCTAGCTCATGCGATCTCTTAGTGTATGCCTCAATCTCTGACCCCGACATCTTGAGATTGTAGAACTCATCTTCCAGTTTGTGAATGTCGTCACGACTGCAGTATTCTTCCCTGATCATTTCCTTGAAAGTTTCCCATGGGGTGGCGTTGGCAGCAACCAACCCTAACATCTGCACTTGCGCATTCCACCACGTGAGAGCCAAACCCTCGAGAGTACCAGTAGCATACTTCACCCTGCGCGCTTCAGGGCATTCGCACATTTCGAACACAGACTCCAGTTTCTCAAACCAGTGTAGGAGACCTACTGCTCCTTCAGTTCCGCTAAAAGTAGTGGGTCGACAGTCCATAAAGGTCTTAAAAGTGCACACCGGTGCCTGAGCATACTGACCTAAGGTAGGTGAAAGAAAAGACAGAGTTTAACACAAAGGTTGGTTCACGAGAGTAGGATCCAAATGATCCTAGAACAATTTCGGACTGCAGGATATACCTCCTGCGTGTGCAGCTGCGAGCGCTGCGGCAACTCGCTCGTTGATCAAAGCCGTCAACTGGGCTTGTGTCATGTTAACGCGTCCAGACATGGTTCTTCATAATAAAAGCAATACGTGTGAGAGAGGTTCGCGAAGGCACGATAGTAGGACAGAGTAAGCACGCACGTGTTCAAACAACAGTAGTTATACTAGTCAAGCATTCCATGAGCAATGTACTACGCAACTAACAAGTAGGCCATATACATACATTATATTACCTAGAACGTCGAGCCTTGCATGAGGAGCGAAGTGTCGTTGTGGACCGTTGAGCACTAAACCGGTTATAGTCTGGTTTTAACAAAAACGTTTCTCCTTTATTAAAACCAAGTTCACTATAACCAATGGCTCTGATACCAATCTGTCACACCCCCAAAATCCCACCTGCGGAGTACTACCGCTTGGAGGCGTGACTGACCAGGATCCAGCCACCAATCATACTGAACAAGCATATAAGTAGTTATAAAAGTTTAACCATCACGATTGGTGTTTCAAAACAAACAAGTTTAAGTTGCAAGCGGAAGCATAAGTTTAAAGTTGTAACATAAGTTCCAAAAGTTTCAAGTTTAACATAGTCTTGTAGCAATCCCTGTCCCACAACGATCCTCCTCCATGCAAGCTCCCACTGAGTACCTATGGTCCTGCAAAGCATGTAGTAACGAGTCAACAACTAGTTGAGTGAGTTCACGGGTGGGCGTTCGTTTTAGTTGTTTCGAAAACAGTTTACTTTATCTGGCATCCTGCCGTGGGGGTTACCCCATAGTTTTAAAAACGTGACCAGTTCGTTCCCAGTTACTCCGGCACTCCGGCCGTGGGGGCTACCCCATGTAGTTATCAGGCATTTCGGCCGTGGGGGCTACCCCATGTACATCATCTGGCTCTCCAGCCGTGGGGGCTACCCCATGTGTATACTAGACTCGTTACCGTATCGATTGCTGACTGTAGTCATGTTTATGTGCCCTGAAAACATCAATGTCTATCATCATTGACGTGCCCCAGATCCATTAGTTCACGCCCGTCCTCTGCGGCACGGTGTGAGGCTTGTCAGACCTAAATAGCGCTATCTAACTAATGACCCGCTCGCCATTGGCCCGGCGATTAGTCGATACAAAAAGGAGGGACTTCGTGATAGAGTTTTAGTCTAGTACGTTTATCCGTCCATCCGGACGAGGAATCACATTCCTGAACCACTGACGTCCTGCCCAAGGAGGACGAGGAACCCACGTTCCTTAACCCAGTTCCCAACCCAGGGAATCCCATGCTTTGTAGAGGGTGTGAACTCACCTCGGTTTGCTCGGCAGTTAATCACAGAAAGTCAATCAAGTCGCAAGTAGTCAATAACGTCCTATCACGGTTATCACGTATAATCAGATTCGAACCAAGTAGTGCACAAATGTTCAACACGTATGGCAGACACGTTTAATCAGTAGCAGTTCATAGGTAACAGTTAATCACATGTTCAAAGTCCAAACAGTTGGGCTCGTGATAACAGGCCCAAATAACTCATCAACAGTAGCACAGAAGTTCATAAGTCCGGCCCACTAACTAAGGCCCAAAGTGTGGTCTCGAGTCGCAACCGGACTCGCAAGCATGGTCTCGAGTCATGCTGTGTGTTGATCATGGATGGTTGCGAGTCGCAACCGGTGTCGCAACCGTAGTCTCGGTTCATCATGCTAAGGTCTCGAGTCGCAACGGGACTCGTAACCTGTGGTTTCGGCTTGTCCTGCTATGGTTGCGAGTCGCAACCGCGTGGTCTCGAGTCATCACGCTGTGGTTGCGAGTCGCAACTGCGTGATTGCGAGTCGGTAGCAGTCGTTTTCAAGTTCACGTGTTGATGCAGATGTAGTCAGATTAGTGGTACAATATAATCAGGCCCAAATCCGGAAATAACCAATAGCATTCCACTAACAGTTTTCCTAATCAGGTTATTGGTCAAAGATGGATCAAAATCACAAGGGTTTTCAATCTTCAACTATCATTCAAAGTGTTCTTCACATATTCAAACATGTGTTCATCAAGTTCATAACATTTTCAACACTTATATCAACCACAACTATGAATAATCATCAAGACACTTAGCATAACATACAACTCGGTTTCCCTATAGGTCCGATTTCATCACAAGTGCAACCTAATTTCATCATTCATTTTTAACATACAATGAATCTATTTTCAACATCAACATTTATGCATAGTTCCACACATAACAAGATCATTCATGAACCGATTTCTTTTCAAATATCATGCATAACTCAACTACCATATTATCACATAATCTTGTCATACATTTATTCAAGTACAAACTCATCATGAACATATTATCACTAAGCATTCAACAATAATCATCAAGAAATACTAACAATAAACATCATCTTATGCATTTTATCATACATCACAAAATACAACAAAAATCAACCATAAAAATACTAACCGGTTATGGGTTTCGAGGGTGTGTGAAAAGCTTCCAAGCCGGGTGTGTGTGTGTGAGCCGATTCAAGCTTCAAAGATCCGAAAATGATGAAGTGTGTTTGTGTTCTAGAGTTTAAGTGAGAGAGAAGTAGGAGAGTGTGTGTGTGTGTTTTTGTTCAACAAAATGGCAAAGTTAACTAAGGTTGGTTTATATAGGCTAGTTCAAGTGGTGCACCCTTCATGGGTTTCGAGTGGGGTTTACGGCCCAAAGGCCCAACCGACCAAAGGTTCTCGGCCCAAGTTCCATTCGGTCACTATTCACTCGAGACCTCATGGTCTCGAGTCGGGTTCGTTGTTGTTTCGTGTCGGGTTCTCGGTTCCCTTATAACACGTATAAATATATACAATGCACACATAACAAGCACATATCATGTAAAAAGGTTCACGTTATCATTAAGTTCAATCGGTCAACTAATCACATAACATACAAGCAAGTCACATCAAGACACAACGAAGGTTCTAGGTTTCGGGTTGTCACATCTGATCCTATCGTTTTTCAAATGATTTACAAGACAAAGCAAATTTACAAAGTTCATGACTAAACATTTTCTCAAACATAAGTCATGAACTCCGTTTTCACAAAACCTATGTATCTCACAGGCATTTTTATGCTGACGTACCTATTTTTACACATGTTTCAGGTGCTGTCTTGAGATGATTGTTGATGCATGCTACATTTAGGATGGACTCGTGCCTTAGCAACTTTAAAACTTGGAAGATCATAGTTGTACTTATGTGATTGTAATAGAACAACGAGTTCATTTAATCAATAAAACAATATTTAAATTTCCATGTGTCATGAAACAATGATTCTGTTACAACACTCCCCGACGTTTCCGCCACGTTTTGTTGTACCACGTGGTTGGGGTGTGACAAGAACGCTACGGATGCTAGAGTCGGTCCAGATTGGTTATTCGATTATTCTGAATTGTTTAAGTCATTTAACATTTTGTCAAGTGATTTTTCAGATGCAGGTGTGTCTATTCCCAAACAACCGTTGTCTTTTGAAGACACTGAAGACGAAGAACAGATAGAAGGAAGCGTAAGGCATCATACCATTGATCCGCCGGGAATGATGTTTACACAGCATCTTACGCCTCCGCAAACGTTCCATCGATCCCCTGAAGGTGCTTCAACTGGTGGTTCTGCATCAAGCGGTTCTGGATCTGCACTATTTCCTGAATCTATACCTGAAGATTGCATTGTCACCACTCCTTTCGTTCATAGTATTGTAGCACCTAATGAGGGGGAGACTAGCAACACCACCACTGAGGACGAGACCGTACCTGACCTGACAATACCTACAAGTGTTCAACGAAATCACCCCATAGAGAATGTGATTCGTCCTGTAAATGCAGGAATTTTGACCAGGAGTCAATCAGGAACCATCAATACTTGCTTGTATTCTTGCTATCTTTCTCAAATCGAACCTAAAACTGTTGATATAGCTTTGCAGGAACCAGGCTGGGTAGATGCTATGCACGAAGAGCTAAACCAGTTTGAGAAGCTTGGAGTATGGAAACTTGTCAAGTTGCCAAAGGGAAAGCGTAAACTTGGAACTAGATGGGTGTTTCGAAACAAGCAAGATTCTGCAGGGGTTATTGTTCGAAATAAAGCAAGACTGGTGGTTCAGGGATTTCGACAAATTGAAGGTCTGCATTATGATGAAGTATATGCTCCTGTTGCCCGACTTGAAGCCATCCGGATCTTCTTAGCTTATGCGTCGTATATGGGGTTCACTGTATATCAGATGGACGTCAAGACCGCGTTTCTATATGGAGATGTGAAGGAAGAAATTTTTGTTGAGCAGCCACCAGGATTCGTGCATCCAGACCATCCAGAATATGCCTACAAACTAGACAAGGCATTATATGGATTACACCAAGCACCACGGGCTTGGTATGCCACATTAACTGAACATCTTCTGGCTCATGGGTACACACGTGGCACGATAGACCAGACTCTGTTTATCAAGAAAGTGGGCAAGGATGAAATCTTAGTTCAGATTTATGTTGATGATATTATTTTCGGGTCTACAAGTGAGGATCTTTGCAAGGAGTTTGACAGCTTCTGCTGCATCCATATACATGCTGACCTAGCTATACATTGTCGTGCTGTAGATCTAATACACCCGAAAGAGGCCCTCTAGTGCCCAAAAGAAACCCCAAGAAACCTATATCAAATTGAGAAAAACTCATTTGATCTGTATATTATATCATCTCTGCAAAAGATCTATTCTGTTCTCTTCTCAACCTACTCCCAGTTAAGTTTTCAGAGATCTGGATTGGACTTGTGAAATATGTGATAGGGAAGCTACATACATGATAGAGTGTGCTGTTTATATTTTCGGGATTTGATTAGTATATGCCTGGGTGTTCATTGTTAAGAAATCAAAACATGATAAAATATGTTACAGGCAGTTGTATGGAACAGGTCTGGGAAGATGAGTTTAGGTGGAAAATATACTGGCAATCGTCTAGATCATTTGGTAGTAGATCAGTGTTGATAAGTGAAGTCAAGCCCGAAACCTCGTGATTTGATCCCTGAGTAATCTCCGTTATTTTCCTAATTTATTTTTGTAAATAATAATTTTTGTTATTATTTATTTTTGTTTCTTAGGTTTTTGCCAATCATGCTCAGAAAGTTTAAAGGGTTAAAATTGTTAACTGGTTAATGGACTTGATTGTAACTGATTTATTAAAGAAAATCTCTTCAAAATTTCATCAGTCCTTGTCAGCCCAAACTGTGTTCCGGCCCAGGCCCACTTAGTTGGGTTTAGGTATAAGTTAAGGGTCTCGAGTCGAGACCTCACTTCTCACTCGAGACCTTCAAGAAATTCTCTCTCAAGGTTCCGGCGAAAATTTTGTTCTTCGTATTTCCGATTTGATTCCGACTTAAATCTCCGGTTTCGAGTCATCATTCTTGGTGTTTCCGGTCTCGATTCATTGTTTATTCAAGGTATGATGATGTTTTTGCTTGAAGTTTTGAGATGATTTGAAGGTTTGATGATGATCGGATGCTGTTTTGAAGATGACCAAGAACCCTAATTTTGTCACACCCCGACCGCGTATAACATGCAACCGCGGCGGAAAACGTCGGGGAGTGTTGTGGACAGAATTAATTGTTTCATAACCATGGCATACAAAGTTGTATTTTATTTATAAACAAGAGTGCTACATTGTTCCAAAACAAGAAATACAAAGTTCATAACATATTTAAACTAGCCTATCTTCATTTTTAGGCTCTAAGGCACAGGTCCGTCCTAGTATCGTGATCAACATCTTATGGAACAGCTCCTGAAAACACATGTGAAAGTAGGTACGTCAGCATAAAAATGCCTGTGAGATACATAGGTTTTGTGAAAGTGGGATTCATGACTTGAGTTTAAAGAAATGTTTTAATAACAGTCAGTTATGAACCTTGTAATTTGTCTTGCTTTGTAAACCATTTGAAAAACGATAACATCAGATGATATGTATAGATAAGTGTAAGGTTAAACGAGTAACCAAGTAAAATGAGTTGAATAAGATAAGTTGTTTGTGAAAATAATGTCTTGCGAAGAATATGTTATTTGTGTATAATGTAATGTGTCTAAACTAAAATGACTTAGATAACGCTACGATATGTAATACTATACAAGCATTTATATATAGGAAGTACCAGCGGCGTATCCACCATGTTTGTATCATATTACATACGGCACGTTACTCCAACCATTTACCCAAACCAATCCACCATGTAAATTGTTCATGTATAAACCAAATGTCAAGTGTTATTGTGTAAACCATGTCAAATGTTTATGTTCAATGTAAATCATGAAATGTGTATCCCAAAATGTATCATGTATGGTAAGCGAAATGTATCAACTTAAACCATATGTAAAATGCACAAAACAAGTTGTTGAAGTAAAACGTGGTTTAAATCAACGTTATGTTCTGTGGAAAAATGCATGCTCTATTGATACTAACATTTATGTGTGAAATATGCATACATCCAAGCCTTGAGACTGCGGCGATAAACCCTTAAACAAATTAAAGGCTTATCTAAGTTATGTATATCGAATTCGGTCATTCCTTCCAATCCTATCAAACCCAGGATTTCAGAAACGGGAGTTGTCAATTCCTATGGTACCACTACCTACTAACGAACGGCGTGATCAATGTTAATGAATGTATTGTCCCATGTTAAACAAACCAAATGTCATAACAAAATGAAGGCATGTGATGTAAACAATTGTACTAAGTATGCTAAGTAAACATACGAAGCAGAAATGTTCATGTAAATCAATGTGTCCATATGCTGAGTAAACATATGCAACAGAAATGTTCATGTAAATCAATGTGTCCATATGCTGAGTAAACATATGCAACAGAAATGTTCATGTAAATCAATGTGTCCATATGCTGAGTAAACATATGCAACAGAAATGTTCATGTAAATCAATGTGTCCATATGCTGAGTAAACATATGCAACAGAAATGTAATGTAAATCAATGTACTAAGTACGCACACAATGGGCATACATAGCATGAAATGTAATGAAATCATGTACTATAATGTACTAACAACATAGCAGGCATATGATGTAAAAACATGGAAAGCATGAAAGTAACAAGTAGGCACATGTGTTTCACCCCAAAACAGTTTGGAAAACAGTAAAAGAGGGGTTCAATGTACTCACCTGAGATTGCTTTGAGTTCTTGTATTATAATCAAACAATGCTAGATCACGGAATATCAAACGGCACCTAATAGGTAGCTATGTTAATATACCGGACCTAAATCGGAAGGATCGAATAGTATGCGGGTTCGTAAACCAAACGAGTATGGAGACTCGTGTAATATGGTTTAACAAAGCCTACATACTAAAATGAAACTTAACCTAAGTGCTTACGGCCCATCACGACCCGTTTAGGTAGCTTATGCTACCCCAACGCGTCGTTCGCGTAGAACGCGTTTGGAACGCCTAACATCGTGACCACAAGGCATAACCTCGGAAGGTTATAGCTATGGTCACCTAATGTGTTTGGTCGGATCCTAATGATCGACCAAATGGGTCGGGTTCGAAAGTATAAGCGATGGTTTAGATCGCTTACCTTACGACCCTATATAAGCACTAAACTAAAAGTGACGAGCTAAGCATGTTAGAACATGCTTAACTAAGTTTAGAAAACAGGTTTGGCATCAAAGCAAATGGCTTTGATGCTCACGAGTAGTTTGGTTACAAAATATGCAAGAATGCACATTTTGGCCGAAACTACGACTCGTCACTGAGCCTAGATAACGTGGTAATCAGTAGGTATAGTCACTACGGACTATAACCATCGTGATCACGCTCACGTTATGAAGTTCCATGAACTTCGTGTTGACCATAGGCTGGTCAATGCAGAAAGTCAACAAAACGTTGACTTTCGGACTAGAAAAGCGAATAAAAGAGCGAAAGAATACTTACGGAGGGTCCCCGAATGCTAATCTAGACCAAAATGGCTCAGGTATGAAATAAAGGTTCCAACTTAGAGCTCTTGATCAGATTGTGTGGGTTTTTGCAAGAATGGGGGGGGGTATTTATAGGAAAAGCATAACCGTTAGGATCGTTTATCGAATACCGTGCCACGATCTTGTGCGTACATGTGTCAAAATGTTATGGTCACTGAATATGGCCCTTGGCCTTTGATTGGGTGAAAGGGCATTTGGACCTTTCACCATTTGAAGGGGCAAGCAGCTGGGTTCATTGAATCTGCTGTACTGGGGACCCCTTACGGACCGTATGGGCTTTGGCTTACGGTCCGTAAGCCCCTAGTTTGGCAGATTTACAGTTTTGGTCCCTGCAGCTCCAAAACTTGGTATTTGATGTGTTTTTGGCACGTTTAAGCCCCGTTAACCTCATTTCAAAGCTCTAAAATGAAGTTAAAGTATAGGGAACTTAAAATGTGCCCAAAAATATGTCGGATGTCGGTTCGTTTGGCCGTACGGTCGCGATGTTCGGTTAATTACGACGGAATGCGCATAAGCGCGAAAGACGATCCAAATTGCGCGACGAATGGATTTTTCTCATGCCATACACTAAGGCATAATATAAGGATGCTTACATAAATTTTTGGATGTCCGGATGTATTCAGAACGTAAGTTATGCGCGAAAGTGCAAACTTGTGCACTTTTTGACACTTTTAGTCCCTGAATGATCCAAAGGTTTAATTTAGCATACCAGACCCCTCAAAGCCTATTTCTAAGATATGTAAAGGATATTTATGGTATGTTTAACTTATGGACATGTTTCGGAATGTTCGTTACAGTTCGTATTGGCATACTTTCGCAGTTTGTCAAGTTTAGTCCCTGTAAGCGAATTAACTTGTTTTTGCCATACCAAAGCCTTTAAAACTTATTTCTAAGTTATGTAAAGGTTATTTAAGGTATGTTGAGTATATGTTGATGTTCCGGAGTATTTGTCGCATTAAACTGAGTACGTTTAAGCACCAGTTAGCGTATAACTCTCCAGAAAGCGGTGTAGAGTTTAAAATCGAACAAAAGTCAAAACATGAAAAATGTAAAACACAACCAAGCAAACATTGGGATAAAATAACATTGTTTTATTGATAATTGAACTGTTCATAATGATTACAAGTACAAATGTTACAGTCTCCCCTACTTGTGGAAATTTCGTCCCGAAATTTATTTAGAGGAAACTCGTGGAAAAAGATGTGGATATTTTCCCTTCATTTGATCTTCACGTTCCCAAGTAAACTCGGGTCCACGTTTAGATTCCCATCGAACCTTGACCAAAGGAATGCACTTGCGTTTAAGCCACTTGACTTCACGTTCCATGATTTCTACCGGTTTCTCAACAAATTTTAGTGTTTTATCAACACGAATTTCGTCAAGCGGTATGTGGAGGTTTTCATCAGCTAAACACCTCTTGAGATTGGACACGTGAAAGGTTGGATGAACATTTCCAAGTTCAGGAGGTAACTCAAGTCTGTAGGCTACCTTACCGATTCTTTCGACGATCTTGAATGGTCCAACATATCTAGGTGCAAGTTTTCCTTTCTTTCCAAATCTGATCACACCTTTCCAAGGTGAGACCTTAAGTAATACTCGATCACCGACTTGAAAATCCAAGGGCTTGCGTTTTAGGTCCGCGTAACTCTTTTGACGGCTTCTAGCTGTCTGAAGGTTATCACGAACGTTCTTTACCTTATCTCTTGTCTCTAAAATGAGGGCAGGTCCAGTAAGCTGAGCCTCGCCGATCTCATTCCAGCAGACTGGTGAACGACATTTTCGACCATAGAGAGCCTCGAAAGGAGCCATGTTGATGCTGGAGTGATAACTGTTGTTGTGGGAGAATTCAATCAATGGAAGATGTGAATCCCAACTACCACCAAAATCGATCACACAAGCTCTAAGCATATCCTCCAGTGTCTGGATTGTTCTTTCAGATTGACCATCCGTTTGCGGATGATAAGCTGTGCTCAGATTAAGTTGGGACCCATAGCAGATTGCATGGTTCTCCAAAAATGAGAAGTGAAACGAGCATCTCTGTCAGAAATGATGTTCAAAGGGACACCATGTCGAGCTACAATTTCATCTACATAAATTTGAGCAAGTTTGTCAGCAGAAAAATCCTCACGGATTGGCAAGAAATGCGCTGACTTGGTAAGATGATCAACGACTACCCAGATGGCATCGTGACCTTTCTTTGTGCGTGGAAGTTTGGTAATGAGATCCATAGTAATGTTTTCCCATTTCCAAACTGGGATCTCTGGTTGCTCCAATAAACCGGCAGGACGCTGATGTTCAGCCTTAACCTTAAGACAAGTAAGGCATTTGGATACGTATAAGGCAATGTCTTTCTTCATACCAGGCCACCAATACTGAATACGAAGATCCTTATACATCTTATCTGAGCCAGGATGAATAGAATAACGAGACTTATGGGCTTCATCCATAAGCAAGGTACGAAGATATCTTGGCTCGGGACCCACAAACGGTCCATGAAGTAATACGATCCATTGTCCTTCAGTTCAAGAGCAGGTGTTATGTGATAAGGAAATTTCTTATCCATTAAACCTTGCGAAACACAAGCTTGTTGAGCCTGAGATATATGGGCTTGGATATCGGTTTGAATAACAGATTGGACACGTACACAATGAAGCTTAGTAAGTTCCTTGCGACTTAAAGCATCGGCTACGACATTCGCCTTACCGGGATGATAGCGAATCTCGCAGTCGTAGTCGTTTAAAAGTTCAACCCAACGTCGTTGCCTCATGTTGAGCTCTTTCTGATTGAAGATGTGTTGAAGACTTTTGTAGTCAGTAAAAACCACACATTTTGTACCGTACAAGTAGTGTCTCCAAATCTTAAGAGCGAAGACAACTGCACCCAACTCAAGATCATGAGTGGTGTAGTTCTTCTCATGAATCTTCAACTGTCTCGATGCGTAGGCTATGACTTTGTTCCTTTGCATCAAGACGCAGCCAAGACCCAGTTTAGATGCATCGCAATAAACGACGAAATCATCATTACCCTCGGGCAAAGTTAGGACAGGCGCGTCACAAAGTTTCTGCTTCAAGTGTTGAAAAGCTTCCTCTTGCTTGAATCCCCAATCAAAGGGCTTGTTCTTCTGAGTTAGAGCAGTTAGAGGAACTGCAATCTTTGAGAAGTTCTCAATGAAGTGGCGGTAATAACCCGCTAGACCAAGAAAAGAACGAACCTCAGTAGGAGTAGTAGGCGTATCCCAATCCTTAATCGCACTGATCTTGGAGGGATCTACATGATTACCTTGTTCGTTGACAATATGTCCTAAGAATTGAACCTCTTTAAGCCAGAATTCACATTTGGAGAATTTGGCGAAAAGTTGCTCTTTCTTTAGGAGTTCCAAAGTAAGACGAAGATGTTGCTCACGATCAGCTCGCGTCTTAGAATATATCAAAATGTCATCAATGAAAACGATGATGAACTTATCCAAATAAGGTTTGCAGACCCTATTCATCAAGTCCATGAAAACAGCAGGAGCATTAGTCAAACCGAATGGCATGACTGTGAACTCATAATGTCCATAACGAGTACGGAACGCTGTCTTGGGAATATCTTCTTCATGCACACGGAGTTGATGATATCCAGATCGCAGATCAATCTTTGAAAAATAAGAAGCGCCTTGTAATTGATCAAAGAGATCATCAATGCGAGGTAGGGGATATCGATTCTTGATGGTGAGCTTGTTAAGCTCACGATAATCGATACACATCCTGAAAGATCCATCCTTCTTCTTTACAAAAAGAACGGGAGCACCCCAAGGTGAAAAGCTAGGACGGATAAAACCTTTGTCGGAGAGCTCTTGAAGCTGTTTAGATAATTCTTGCATCTCAGACGGTGCAAGACGGTATGGAGCTCTGGCAATAGGATTTGCACCAGGTACGAGATCAATACGGAACTCGACTTGGCGTGCTGGAGTTAGACCAGGTAACTCTTCAGGGAAAACTTCAGAATAATCCCGAATGACAGGAATATCTGAAATAGACTTACCCTTGCCTTTATCTGCTGTAACATGTGCTAAGAAAGCCACATAGTGCTTTCGCAGATATTTCCGAGCTTTAAAACAAGACATGAGTTTGAGACCACCGGCAGGTTTCTCACCACGAACCTGTAGGATCTCGCCTGTCGACAGCGGCACACGAACAATCTTCTCAGAACAAACTATCTCTGCGCGATGCTTAGATAACCAATCCATTCCCACAATAACGTCGAAGCTTCCAAGTTGCATTGGCGTGAGGTCAATAGGAAAAATATGGTCGTTAAGGTTCAACTGGCAGTTGCGTAGAACAGAATTAAGAACAATGGGTTCTCCACTGGCAACCTCTACTGTCAAAGGTTTACCTAGTTTCGTTCTAGACACGCGAAGCATTGTCTCAAAAGACAATGACACAAAACTCTTGTCGGCACCCGAATAAAAAAGAACAGATGCTGGCTGATTATTAATAAAGAACGTACCGTTCACCACCTCGTTGTCTGCTTGTGCTTCTTGTGCATTCATGTTGAAGACTCGACCTCGAGCCTGTGCCTGATTCTGGTTTGCATTCTGGTTCTGGTTGGCTAGCCTTGGACACCGATTTCTGTAGTGGGTCAGATCCCCACAGTTATAACAAGCACCTGGTGGATAGTTTGGTCGTGCAGCCTGACCCTATTGCTGAGCAACTTGTTGAGCAGGGGTCTGAACTGTGCGATTCAGAGCAAACCGAAAAACATCGGCAAGATGACCCGACTTCCCACAGTTAGTACAGAAACGACATTGATATTGCGGCTGATGGTGACTGTTGCATTGATTGCACAAAGGTGCACTTCCTGAATAAGGCTTCTTTGCTGGAGGCTGGTTGGGAGCTGCCTGGTTAGCTTGGGCAGTGACAGCATAGTTTTGGGAAGCCTTACGCTTCCTTGACCCCCTTGAGGAACCAGAATCCTTTCCCTTCTTGTTTTGACCTTTCCTGCTATCTTCCTTGTCAGCCGACTGTTTCTTGCCCTTGTCGCCCTTCCTGTGTAGCTTATTCTTTCGAATCTGTGACTCAGTCAGTGTCGCTGATAACTCGATTGCCTGACGGAGTGTGGTAGGGTTGCTACCAGTGAGGATGTCTTGTACTGAGTCAGGTAGGCCGTCGATGTACCTTTCGATGGCCTTATCGAGTGGGGTAACCATAGTCGGGCAAAGCAGACTCAACTCCTCAAACCTATCAGTATAAGCCCTGTGCTCGCCACTATCTTGCTTCAAAACATCAAATTCCTTCTCCAACGCTCGTTGTTCATGACGAGGACAAAACTCCCTCATCATAAGAGCTCTCAGTTCAGCCCATGTCTGAGCTAGAGCAACTTCTGCACCTTGATCTCTCATAACCCCATTCCACCATGTAAGAGCCCTCTTCTGAAACACGCTTGAAGAAAACACGACCTTGCGATTATCCGGACACTGCACGTGGCGAAAAGTGTTCTCGATGCTCTCGAACCACCGAAGAAGCCCAGTTGCTCCTTCAGAACCACTGAACTTGAGTGGCTTAGCCGAGTTAAAATCCTTGTATTTGCATATACCATTGTTATTGTTGTTGGCTTGGTTCCATTGAGCGAAGAGATTTGGGAATTGAGCAGCCATCTGCTGCGCAATAATCTCCGCCAGCTCGGCACTAGCTATCTGGTTGTCGCGTCGAGGAGGCATTCTAGAAGAGAAAAACATGAAATGAAACGAGTGAGATGATTGGATGAAGAGAATGAGATGAAGCAAAATCAACAAAAGCAAAGATGGCGGTTATGCATCGCAAAGCAAACAAGCGACATGAAATGTCTAGTCAAAGTAAATGGGTCAGAATTAGTGTATCGCGAAGACATGCTCGCCTATAAGTGAACACTCACCCCAAGAGTTCCCAGGTAAGAGTGACTGGTCCGATTATGTGGATTTGTACGAACACTCTAGCCTTAGACAGAAAACCCAGGGTACAGGCATTCACTCTTCCAGTTCGCACGTGTTCACACTATTAACCCAAAACTTAGACGGGATTTTCGAAATCCAAAGAGGTTCAAAACCATATAACAGAGGGTTCAAAACCTAGTAATCAATCATCCTAGAACAGATGATTAATTTTCAAAGCGGATTCGGAACCGAAATTCCTGTTGTGGTTATCACCTAAGGATAGGTGATGTGCATGTTTTAAACTCTAAACACAAGATAACTTGTGTTAGGGTCCTAGAATTTATAGTCTAGGTCAAAGCATTACTAATAACCTAATTCCCTATACCCAATGGCTCTGATACCAACTCTTCTGTCACACCCCGACCGCGTATAACATGCAACCGCGGCGGAAAACGTCGGGGAGTGTTGTGGACAGAATTAATTGTTTCATAACCATGGCATACAAAGTTGTATTTTATTTATAAACAAGAGTGCTACATTGTTCCAAAACAAGAAATACAAAGTTCATAACATATTTAAACTAGCCTATCTTCATTTTTAGGCTCTAAGGCACAGGTCCGCCCTAGTATCGTGATCAACATCTTATGGAACAGCTCCTGAAAACACATGTGAAAGTAGGTACGTCAGCATAAAAATGCCTGTGAGATACATAGGTTTTGTGAAAGTGGGATTCATGACTTGAGTATAAAGAAATGTTTTAATAACAGTCAGTCATGAACCTTGTAATTTGTCTTACTTTGTAAATCATTTGAAAAACGATAACATCAGATGATATGTATAGATAAGTGTAAGGTTAAACGAGTAACCAAGTAAAATGAGTTGAATAAGATAAGTTGTTTGTGAAAATAATGTCTTGCGAAGAATATGTTATTTGTGTAAAATGTAATGTGTCTAAACTGAAATGACTTAGATAACGCTACGATATGTAATACTATACAAGCATTTATATATAGGAAGTACTAGCGGCGTATCCACCATGTTTGTATCATATTACATACGGCACGTTACTCCAACCATTTACCCAAACCAATCCACCATGTATATTGTTCATGTATAAACCAAATGTCAAGTGTTATTGTGTAAACCATGTCAAATGTTTATGTTCAATGCAAATCATGAAATGTGTATCCCAAAATGTATCATGTATGGTAAGCGAAATGTATCAACTTAAACCATATGTAAAATGCACAAAACAAGTTGTTGAAGTAAAACGTGGTTTAAATCAACGTTATGTTCTGTGGAAAAATGCATGCTCTATTGATACTAACATTTATGCGGTATTGTGAAATATGCTTACATCCAAGCCTTGAGACTGCGGCGATAAACCCTTAAACAAATTAAAGGCTTATCTAAGTTATGTATATCGAATTCGGTCATTCCTTCCAATCCTATCAAACCCAGGATTTCAGAAACGGGAGTTGTCAATTCCTATGGTACCACTACCTACTAACGAACGGCGTGATCAATGTTAATGAATGTATTGTCCCATGTTAAACAAACCAAATGTCATAACAAAATGAAGGCATGTGATGTAAACAATTGTACTAAGTATGCTAAGTAAACATACGAAGCAGAAATGTTCATGTAAATCAATGTGTCCATATGCTGAGTAAACATATGCAACAGAAATGTTCATGTAAATCAATGTGTCCATATGCTGAGTAAACATATGCAACAGAAATGTTCATGTAAATCAATGTGTCCATATGCTGAGTAAACATATGCAACAGAAATGTAATGTAAATCAATGTACTAAGTACGCACACAATGGGCATACATAGCATGAAATGTAATGAAATCATGTACTATAATGTACTAACAACATAGCAGGCATATGATGTAAAAACATGGAAAGCATGAAAGTAACAAGTAGGCACATGTGTTTCACCCCAAAACAGTTTGGAAAACAGTAAAAGGGGGGTTCAATGTACTCACCTGAGATTGCTTTGAGTTCTTGTATAATAATAAAACAATGCTAGATCACGGAATATCAAACGCCACCTAATAGGTAGCTATGTTAATATACCGGACCTAAATCGGAAGGATCGAATAGTATGCGGGTTCGTAATCCAAACGAGTATGGAGACTCGTGTAATATGGTTTAACAAAGCCTACATACTAAAATGAAACTTAACCTAAGTGCTTACGGCCCATCACGACCCGTTTAGGTAGCTTATGCTACCCCAACGCGTCGTTCGCGTAGAACGCGTTTGGAACGCCTAACATCGTGACCACAAGGCATAACCTCGGAAGGTTATAGCTATGGTCACCTAATGTGTTTGTTCGGATCCTAATGATCGACCAAATGGGTCGGGTCCGAAAGTATAAGCGATGGTTTAGATCGCTTACCTTACGACCCTATATAAGCACTAAACTAAAAGTGACGAGCTAAGCATGTTAGAACATGCTTAACTAAGTTTAGAAAACAGGTTTGGCATCAAAGCAAACGGCTTTGATGCTCACAAGTAGTTTGGTTACAAAATATGCAAGAATGCACATTTTGGCCGAAACTACGACTCGTCACTGAGCCTAGATAACGTGGTAATCAGTAGGTATAGTCACTACGGACTATAACCATCGTGATCACGCTCACGTTATGAAGTTCCATGAACTTCGTGTTGACCATAGGCTGGTCAATGCAGAAAGTCAACAAAACGTTGACTTTCGGACTCGAAAAGCGAATAAAAGAGCGAAAGAATACTTACGGAGGGTCCCCGAATGCTAATCTAGACCAAAATGGCTCAGGTATGAAACAAAGGTTCCAACTTAGAGCTCTTGATCAGATTGTGTGGGTTTTTGCAAGAATGGGGGGGGGGGGTATTTATAGGAAAAACATAACCGTTAGGATCGTTTATCGAATACCGTGCCACAATCTTGTGCGTACATGTGTCAAAATGTTATGGTCACTGAATATGGCCCTTGGCCTTTGATTGGGTGAAAGGGCATTTGAACCTTTCACCATTTGAAGGGGCAAGCAGCTGGGTTCATTGAATCTGCTGTACTTGGGACCCCTTACGGACCGTATGGGCTTTGGCTTACGGTCCGTAAGCCCCTAGTTTGGCAGGTTTACAGTTTTGGTCCCTGCAGCTCCAAAACTTAGTATTTGATGTGTTTTTGGCATGTTTAAGCCCCGTTAACTTCATTTCAAAGCTCTAAAATGAAGTTAAAGTATAGGGAACTTAAAATGTGCCCAAAAATATGTCGGATGTCAGTTCGTTTGGCCGTACGGTCGCGATGTTCGGTTAATTACGACGGAATGCGCATAAGCGCGAAAGACGATCCAAATTGCGCGACGAATGGATTTTTCTCATGCCATACACTAAGGCATAATATAAGGATGCTTACATAAATTTTTGGATGTCCGGATGTATTCAGAACGTAAGTTATGCGCGAAAGTGCAAACTTGTGCACTTTTTGACACTTTTAGTCCCTGAATGATCCAAAGGTTTAATTTAGCATACCAGACCCCTCAAAGCCTATTTCTAAGCTATGTAAAGGATATTTATGGTATGTTTAACTTATGGACATGTTCCGGAATGTTCGTTACAGTTCGTATTGGCATACTTTCGCAGTTTGTCAAGTTTAGTCCCTGTAAGCGAATTAACTTGTTTTTGCCATACCAAAGCCTTCAAAACTTATTTCTAAGTTATGTAAAGGTTATTTAAGGTATGTTGAGTATATGTTGATGTTCCGGAGTATTTTTCGCATTAAACTGAGTACATTTAAGCACCAGTTAGCGTATAACTCTCCAGAAAGCGGTGTAGAGTTTAAAATCGAACAAAAGTCAAAACATGAAAAATGTAAAACACAACCAAACAAACATTGGGATAAAATAACATTGTTTTATTGATAATTGAACTGTTCATAATGATTACAAGCACAAATGTTACAAATTTCATATATTTTGGTCTTCAAACGGATCACTAGATGTTTGGGAATTTTGATCCAAATAAGTGAATGGATAAAGTTGTTTGTGGATGTCTCGACTCAAATTTCATCAGGACTCGAGACCAGTGATTGCGAGTCGCAACCTCATGATTGTGACTCGAGATCTCAGTTGTGATTCCTGATTGCGACTCGAGAACTCATGGTCTCGACTCATGGTTTCGAGTCAATAGTAGCTGGTCTCGAGTCAAAATTAAAAAATTCTGAGTTGATGTAGTCAAAAGTGTTGACTTTGAAATCTAAATTTTTGTGAAATTATTACTGTCAATGCTTGTAGTGCACTTCTGTTTTGTGCAGACTATGGATTTAAAGTTCATTATAACACACAATCAGGCTGGATACTTAGCACCTCCTCCAGAGAAGCACAGAAGATTGTATACATCGCTAATGAAGGGTCTCAACAGCTGCCGTATCGTTCACGCATTACGAGATAATCCAGTTATTTATGAAAGTCTTATTCAAGAGTTCTGGAAGAATGCGAAAATTGAAGTTGTCGAAGGAAAATGGGTCATTGTCTCTGAAGTTCAAAAGAAGGCTGTTACTATGTCAGAGCAGATGATTCGAGAAGTTTTGCAGTTCAATGATCAAGAATCTGATTCGATAGAGCTTCCAGCTGGCACAGTTGAAGCAATATTGCCTAGACTGAGTTATGAAGGAAGATATCCACCTCTGGTTAAGAAATTTGTGCATCCTTATTGGTGACTTCTGCTGCACATGTTTCTCTTGTGTATATCTGAGAACAGAGGGGGAACAGATCAGCTGAACAGTACACAGGCTGCTGCTTTAGTTTGTGTAATAACTAATGAACCGTTCAACTATTCGAAGTATGTTTTGGAAGCTATGAAGAGGAATGTGCTAAGAGTCAGGAAAGACAAATTTCTCATGTATCCAAGGTTTTTACAAATGATTTTTAATGCACGTTATCCAGAGTTGGTGAAATCTGGAAATACATTGGAGTTGAAGCCTATGGGTCCTGCTTGTTTTGGTGCTCTCACTCCAAAGAAGGGTACTGAAAAGAAGTTTGAAGGATTAATTCCGTTGGAGAAGTTTGGTCAATTTTCAGAGACTGAAGATGTTGCTGCTGATCCTGTGATAGTGCAACCTGTTCAAGAGAATGTTGTGCCTGCAATTGCTATTGTTGCTGAAGAACATGATATTCAGCGGGGTGTTGAAGATGAGCCTGAGACTGAGTTTTTGACAATTGACTCTGACGATGAAGGCATTGAAATTATGTGTGATTCTGGTGAAGATGAAGAGCTTCCACCTGAAGCTGAAGTAGTTACTGCTGTTACTACTGCTCCACCTGTGATTTCTGCTGAGAGTTTGGCTCTGTTACTAAAATCTGTAACTGAAAAGATGGGAAATCCTCCTTCTGATCTTTCAGTTTCTAATGAAGAGTCCAGTGAGAACCCAAAGGATCCTGATTCCCTACCATTGAAGCGAAAAAGGAGGGATCCTCGGCTCGGTATGTATGTTGAGCAAAACAAAGATCAACCCATGGTCAACGATGAAGATGATGAAGGTCTTTATGACTTTGATTTTGAGGCACATGTCACTGATACTACCACTGATGCTGAAGATATTTTTGAGTCTGATGTTGCCACTCAAAGTAATGTTTTGGAGACTACTACTGCTGATATTCAGGTTACAAGTGTTTGTGCTGATGCTGCTGTTAAGACAACGATACCTAGTGCTACGGAATCTGCAGGTCATTCTAGAGTAGATCTTGATATGCCTAGTAGTTCAAGTGGTAAGAGACCTGAAGAGCCGTTTGGGATGCATTTTGATGACTCAAGTGATGATGATGAATTCATTAGCATGAGAGAGATGAAGAAAAGGCTAATTGTGGTTGAGCAAGATTCGATTCATAAAGAAGCAAAGATTATCCAACTTGAAGATATCATAGTGCAAAAGAATCAACAAATTGAACAACTTCAAGGAGATGTCAGTTTGTTGTTTACTATGGTCTATGATTTACGTGGAAAGCTGGAGAAGAAATTCGGGCAAGAATTTTCTGATCCGACTGATGTTGAAAACAGAAGAAAAGCTTTCGAAAAGGATGAAGCTGAGAAAAATGCTGCTATGGAACAATACTTCAAAAGAGTTACTGATCCAGTGGCAGACAGAGAAAAGGCTGAAGAATCAAGAAGAAAAGAGAGTTGGTGATTTTAAAAAACAAGAACTTGAATCCAGATGATAATGATGCTCATGCAACTCACCATTTGATGGATGTTGGTGAAACTCTCTATGATCAAGTTGGTAATCGTTCTGGAGTGGTCAGCTGGGGTTTTGACCATGATCGAAAGAGATGGTGGATTAAGAGGAAAGTGGGTCCTGTTGAATGGTATAAACACGCAGGTTAGTTTCAGTCTTTCACAAAGGTTGATCTGACAGAGTTGTCCAAGGCACCGTATGTAGATGACAAACCTGGAGGTCCTGGACATATGTTTTTCGAGAGATTGAAGAGGGAAGTTCTACATAACTTTCCCTCAATGCGTACTGCAGAATCGTTTGTTAAGCCAGTTAAAGGAGTTAGAGATCCGTTCACCAAGAAGCGAATGAAGATTGTGCATTGGCATGTGACTGACAAGGAAAAGACGATTCCATTGGTGAAAAAGATTCCAATAGGTGCTTTGAAGTCCTTACATTTCTGGGCTTATGATGAGCGTCTTGGTCAGGCTGTGTTTGTTTGTGATGGTGATGTAAGCTTTCGCTTAGTGGATCAAGTGGATTTGCTCAATCTTGCTCTTGAGGATTTGGAAGTGTTGGCACAAAATCAGATTAGAGCTACTGAGAAATATGAAGAAATTGCCAAGGGATGGACTGCAGCTGTTGCTTCAGCCATTTATATTCGCAAAAAGGGCTTCGGTGGTCTCAAAGATCGTTTGGGTGGTGATCGTGATAGTTGAAGTATCAAGAACCTGCATGCATAAACCTAGGGGGAGATTGTTGGAACCTGAAGGTTTATACATGTAGGTTTGCGTAGTTTAAGGGTTGTTTATGTATTTGTTTAGTTAACATGTTTGGGCCGATTTTGTAAGGGTTGGGTTAGCCTACTATATGTCGCAATGGGCCTAGGGTTCGGCCTAGGTATTTTGTATTTAAACAAATCTCAACCTTCTGGTTGAGGTTGTTAGTTGGTTTATTGGTCGCGACACAAGGGAACCGAGTAGGGTTAAGAGTCTTGTATCAGTCATCGTTTAGCTTTGAATGCAAGATCTCTGGTTTGTGTTTAATCATATTATTGTTTACTTATTTGTTTATTTGTTATTGAATCAACTTGTGATTGTATTCCGCACCTTCACAAGTTAAGATCGATATCATTGAAGGATCCTAAGCGGGTTTTACAGTATGGCTAGGATTTAATGCTTGATGTTCACACAAACACTTGTTTTGATCTTGTGAGTTCATGACAAGTATTAATAGCCTAGCATTTCGTTTGTTGCAACTCACACTTGATCTAAATTCTCTAAGTTGAGGTTTTATAACTTCATACCTGAGAATTATAAGATCAAGTTCAAGCAAGGACCTTTTGTAAGCATTCCTTCATTCTTTTATTGCTTTCTCAGCTTAAAAGTCAAACAATGTTTGACTTTCAGTTTGACCAGTCAATGGTCAACGCAATGTTCGGTTGAACTTTGCAACGTGATTGTAATCACGATGGTTATAATCCTTAGCGATTATACCTACTGATTACCACGTTAACTAGGCATAGCGACGAGTCAAAGTTTCGGTCAAAATGCGTTTTAGCACACATTTTGCCACGGAACTACTTTTAGGTATCTGAACATTTTGTTTGATACTAAATCAATTTTCTAAGTAGGTTAAACATGTTTTGACATGTTTAACTTGTCACTATTAGTTTAGTGCTTGTTTTGGGTCGTAAGTTAAGCGGTCTAAACAACCGCTTAGACTTTCGAACCCGACCCGTTTGGTCGATCATTAGGATCCGACCAAGCTTGCTTAGTGATCATAGTTGCATAGGGAATAACCTCTGAGGTTATACCTTATGATCACGTAGGATTGGTTAGTTATTTGTTAAGTAGCTTGTATGCCCATAGGAAATGACCAAAACGCCCTTTTGAAGCATAAATCCGTATTTTGCCTATGTGAACATATTTTTGGCATATAATCTGATTTAGTAACATGTTTAGGGATAATTGGGCATGTAAGACTTGGCATAGCACATAGTTAACCATTCGAACATAGTTTTACGCAAACGGCACATTCTAGTTGCTTCTACTACCATAGTGGGTCGAAAGGGTCAAAAGCACTTAGGTAGACTTTCAAATCAGAATGTAAGGTCTATCATACCACATGAGTTCAAATACTCATTTGATTTATAGAACCTCATTCTATCCTATCTCCTGATTTAGGATCCGTTTATTAACATAGTTACCTATATTAGGTGCCGGTTGATTCGTGATCCTTGGAGCCTTATTAGGTCTTATTCTCAAGACTATTAGGCAATCCCAAGTGGGTACATAGTTCCCCTCTTTTACCGCTTTCAAATACTTTGGGGTGATACACATGTACATACGTGTTACTTTCGTGCATTTCATGCTTTTATGACATAAACATGCTAGTTTCACCTAGTACACTTTTAGTACATGCTTTCAATTTTGTTTTGCTACGTATGTTTGCTTAGCATGCTAGCACATTGATTTATTACACATTTGTTGCATATGTTTACTTAGCATATGTACACATTGTTTTACATGACATTTCTACTATGTATGTTTACTGAGCATGCTAGCTCATTGTTTTACATGAACATTTCTACTAGGCATGTTTATTTAGCATTCCTATTACATGGTTTTCACATGCTACATTGGTTATGACATTTGGTGTGTTTAATCGGGACAATAATACATTCATTAACATTGATCACGCCGCTCGGTAGTATGTAATGGAACCATAGGACTTGACAAATCCCGTTTCCGACTTCCTAAGTTTGTTTGGAAGTTGGGAATGACAGAATCCGATATACATAACATAGATAAACCTTTAATTTGTTTAAAGGTTTGTCGCCACAGTCGCAAGGCTTGAATGTATGCGATTAACATTACTGCATAAATGTTTGTAATCATAAAGCATTGTTTTCTACAAAACATAACATTTGATTAAAACTTAGGTTTATTCAAAAACCTTGTTTTGTACATTTTCCTATGGGGTTGAGTAATTACTAGTTATTCACCATACATGACATTTGTTTCACATTGACATCATCACATAGTTTGAGTAGGTACTTGTTACTTGCTATGCATTTCATTTGGTTATACATGATACATGTTACACATGACATTGAACATGGTTTATACATATACATTTTGACATTAAACATGACATTTTGGTTGGTTATTGATAAGTGACTTATGTAACGGGGCTATGTGTTATATGATAAAAGCATGGTGGATACGCCGCTGGTACTTCCTATATATAAGTGCTTCTATTGTATTATAAATTGTTGCGTTATCTAAACCACTTGGGCAAGACATGAAACATTTTATACAAGAACATGGCATTGTTTTACAAAGTACACATTTTATACAAATTCACTTTTACTTGGTTATTCATTTAATCATGCATTGTCCTTTCATTATCATTTGATTTTCATATCGATTTTCATATGATTTCATAAAGGAAAACATTTTACAAGGTTCATGACTACATTTTGTTAAACACTTTTTAGACCACAAGTCATGAATCCTGCATAAACAAAACCTATGTATTTCACAGGCATTTTTGTGCTGACGTACCTATTTTTACATGTGTTTCAGGTGCTAATGCATGATGATGTTTGTGCTTCACTTAGGCGGACTCGGGCCTTAGTGACTTAAAAGATTGTTAATTATGTGTGTTTTGTTTGAACTCAAAGACATGTAACTTTAATTAATAATACAAAACTTTAGATGGCATGGTTGTGTCGCATTCACTCCCCGGCGTTTCTGCCGCGGTTTTGTTGTTTTAACGCGGCCGGGGTGTGACAGAAGAGTTGGTATCAGAGCCAATGGTTATAGGGAATTAGGTTATTAGTAATGCTTTGACCTAGACTATAACTTTATAGGACCCTAGCACAAGTTTTTCTTGTGTTTAGATCTTAAAACAATACACGTCACTTATCCTTAGGTGATAACCAAAACATGCACACAAATTTTCCATAATGATTTTGAAATCAATCATCTATCCTTAGATGATTTCTTTTTGGCTTTATGCCTTCTGAATTTTCAAAATCTCATCAAAGTTTGGGTCTAAATAATGTGAACACGTGCAAACTGGAAGAGTGAATGCCTGTACCCTGAGTTTTCTGTCTAAGGCTAGAGTGTTCGTACAAATCCGCAGTATCGGACCAGTCACTCTTACCTGGGAACTCTTGGGGTGAGTGTTCACTTATAGGCGAGCATGTCTTCGTGATACATTATTATGACCCATTTACTTTGATTTGTCATTGTGTGTCGACTGTTTGTTACGAGGTAATGAACAAATGACCACCATCCTTTCTTTTTGTTGATATTTATGATATCTCATTTTTCATCACATCATCTCACTTGTTTTCTCTCATGTTTCCTCTTTTAGAATGCCTCCTCGATGTAACGTTCAACAACCTGATGCCGAATTGGCAGCTATTATAGCACAGCAGATGGCTGCTATGCTACCTGATCTCATAACTCAAATAAACCAAGCCAACAATAACAATGTTAATGCACCTGCTCCGTGCAACTTCAAAAGTTTTAACTCGGCTAAACCGCTCAAGTTTAGTGGTTCTGAAGGAGCAACAGGGTTTCTCCAGGGGTTTGAGAGTCTTGAGAGCACTTTTCGCCATGTTTAGTGTCCGAACAATCGTAAGGTCGAATTTGCTTCTAGTGTACTCCAAAAGAGGGCTCTTACCTGGTGGAGTGGGGTAATGAGAGACCGAGGTGCTGAGATTGCTTTGGGTCAGACATGGGAGGAACTTAGAGCTCTCATGATGAGAGAATTTTGTCCTCGTCACGAGTAGAGGGCACTTGAAAATGAGTTCCATGATCTGAAGCAAGACAGTGGTGAACACTGGGCTTACACTGACAGATACAAGGAGTTAAGCTTGCTCTGTCCTACAATGGTCATGCCTTTGGATAAGGCTATTGAGAAGTACATAGACGGTTTGCCAGATCCTGTTCAGGATATTGTCACTGGCAGCAACCCTACTACCGTTCGACAGGCCATTGAGCTAGCTGCAACCCTTACTGAATCGCAAGTCAAAAAGGGTAAGCTCCACTGAAAAGGTGATAAAAAGCAGAAACAGTCTGATAGCACGCATGAGAAAAAGGGCAAGAAGGCTGCTGAGTCTTCCAAGAAATCTAGGAAGCCTAAGGCTTCCAAGAATTTCACTGTCACTACTCAGACTAATCAGGCAGCACAGAATCAGGCTGCATAACATGCTGCCAAGAGACAGTATGCAGGAAATGCACCCCTGTGCAACAGATGTAGTAGCCATCACCAGCCACAGCTGCAATTCCGCATCTGCACAAATTGTGGCAAGTCTGGTCATCTTGCGAATACTTGCCGTTTTGCTCCTAACCAAAATCAGGCAGCTCAAAACCAAGTTGTGCAAAACCCTGCCCAGATCCTGCACGACCTCACTATCCGCCTGGTTCATGTTTCAACTGTAGGGATTTGACCCACTACAGGAACAACTGCCCGAGGTTGGTAAACGCAAATCAAGCACCGGCTCGTGGTAGAGCTTTTAAACTTAATGCAAATGAGGCACGTGCGGATAACGAAGTGGTGAACGGTACGTTCCTTGTTAACAACCATCCTGCTTCTGTTCTGTTTGATTCGGGTGTCGATAAGAGTTTTGTGCCCTTAGCATTTGAGCCTATGCTTGCGATGACTAGAACAAAACCAGGAAAGCCCTTGATAGTAGAAGTAGCTAGTGGTGAACCTGTTGTACTCAACTTTGTTCTTCGAAATTGCCAGTTAAATCTCAATAACCATCTTTTCCCTATTGACCTCACACCGATGCAACTCGGGAGCTTCGATGTTATAGTAGGAATAGATTGGTTATCGAAGTACCATGCTGAGGTGGTATGTTTTGAGAAGTTGGTCCGTATACCGCTTTCGACTGGTGAGATCTTAGAAGTTCATGGGGAGAAACCTGCTAGTAGCCTTAAACTCATGTCTTGTACCCAAGCCCGCAAATACCTACGAAAGAAATATGTTGCTTTCTTGGCACATGTCGTAGAGAATAAATGCAAGGGTAAGACTATCCAAGATATCCCTGTTGTTCGGGATTATCCAGAGGTATTTCCTGAAGAATTACCTGGTTTACCCCCTGTACGCCAAGTTGAGTTTCGCATTGATCTTGTGCCTGGCGCAAATCCTATTGCTAAGTCACCTTATCGTCTTGCACCGTCTGAGATGCAAGAGTTGTCTAAGCAGCTTCAGGAGCTGTCTGACAAAGGATTCATCCGTCCGAGCTTTTCCCCTTAGCGCGCTCCTGTCCTATTTATGAAAAAGAAAGATGGATCATTCAGGATGTGTATCGATTACCGTGAGCTTAACAAGCTTACCATCAAGAATCGATATCCCCTACCCCGCATTGATGATCTCTTTGATCAGCTACAGGGTGCTACTTGCTTTTCAAAGATTGATCTACATTCTGGGTATCATCAACTTTGAGTTCTCGAAGAAGATATTCCCAAGACAGCTTTTCGTACACGTTATGGTCATTATGAGTTCACTGTTATGCCCTTCGGTCTAACAAATGCTCCTGCTGTTTTCATGGACTTGATGAATAGGGTTTGTAAGCCTTATTTGGATAAGTTCATCATTGTTTTCATTGATGATATTTTGATCTATTCTAAGATTCGAGCTGATCATGAGCAACATCTTCGTCTTACAATGGAGCTCTTAAAGAAAGAATAGCTTTTTGCCAAATTCTCCAAGTGCGAATTCTGGCTTAAGGAAGTTCAATTTTTGGGGCACATTGTCAACGAACAAGGGATTCATGTAGATCCTGCCAAAATCAGTGCAATTAAGGATTGGGATACACCTACTACTCCTACCGAGGTTCGTTCATTTCTTGGTCTAGCGGGTTATTACCGCCGTTTCATTGAAAACTTCTCAAAGATTGCGGTTCCTCTCACTGCTTTAACTCAGAAGAGTAAACCTTTTGAGTGGGGATCCAAACAGGAAGAAGCCTTCCAGACCTTGAAACAGAAGCTCTGCGATGCACCTATTCTATCTTTGCCTGAGGGTAACGACGATTTTGGTGTGTACTGTGATGCATCCAACTTAGGCCTTGGCTGCGTTCTTATGCAAAGAAACAAAGTTATAGCCTATGCATCAAGACATCTGAAAGTGCACGAGAAAAAACTACACGACTCATGATCTTGAGTCAGGTGCGGTAGTTTTGGCTCTCAAAATCTAGAGACACTATTTGTATGGTACAAAGTGTTTGGTTTTCACTGAGCACAAGAGTCTCCAGCATATCTTCAATCAGAAAGAACTTAACATGAGGCAACGGCGTTGGGTTGAACTCCTAAACGACTACGATTGCGAAATTCGCTACCATTCTGGTAAGGCGAATGTCGTGGCTGACGCATTGAGTCGTAAGGAACGTGTCAAGTCTCACTGTGTTCAGGTTCGATCTGACATTCAAACCCGCATAATTCAGGCTCAACATACTTGTGTTACACAAGACTTGATGGATAAAGAATTACCGTGTCATACTAAGCCTGAGCTTGAACTGAAAGACTTTGGGATATTCTATTTCATGGGCCGTTTGTGGGTCCCAAGTATAGACAATCTTCGTGTCACACCCCCAAAATCCACCTGCGGAGTATCACCGCGTGGGAGCGTGACTGACCAGGATCAAGCCACCAATCATATAGAACATTGTATAAAGTAAAAGTAATTGCAATATAAACCAAACCACATCCATATGAAAGGTGTTCCAAAACATAAGTATGTTATCACTGTTTAGCGGAAGCGTATAATAAAAACCCAACATAAATAAGTACGAAATGTCATAAATGTTTAATAAGACAATCACGATCCAAGCCCACAACGACCAGCTCCTCCCTGTGCAAGCTCCATGTATCTAACGACCTGCAAGGCATGTAACAGAGGATCAACAACTACTTGAGCGAGTTCACAGAAAGTAATTGCGTAATAGTATATTCGTTTATAACTTGTGGCTCTACCGGGCCGTTAGTACGTTCTATTGGTGGGGGCTTCCCATGTTGTGTAACCACTAGACTATTCGTAACCAAAAGTGTTCTACATATCCCGAGAACAGTAATACGTACAAGTTTACGTAGGTTTTACGTAAGTATCCTTCACAACCGAGGATAGGGGTACGCGGGGGTTTACGTAGGTTTTACATAAGTGCCTGACACAACCGAGGCAGTAGTGAGTATAAGTTCACGTAGGTTTTACGTGAGTGTCCTTCGCAACCTGAGAACAGTGAGTAGCATAGGTATACGTAGGTTTTACGTATGTGTCCTGCACAACCGAGGACGATGGTATGGTAGTCTAGTAACAGTGTATGTACGAATCTAGTCAATCTCGTTCCTTCAATCCCATTCCCATGCCCTTGGGAATCCCATGCCTTAGTAAGGGTGTGAACTCACCTTGGTTTGCTCGGTATGCCACGTAAGTGCTCACAGTTAATCAATCACGTCCTAAATACGCACGTATGCATAATCAGTTTATATCCAAGTTGTTCACGTATAGGCATAATCACAGAAGTACTAGCATGTATCCGTTATCACATAAGTCATGCACATCACTTAACATCAGTTAAATAATCCAGTTAATATTTAACAGTGTTAAATCATGTTACTGTGCAAAGTATTCAAATTGGCGAAACACAGATTTTTGGCGAAACACATAATTGACGAGACACGTTCTGTTTCGCCAACTTCCCTTGGCGAAACACCCACTCTAATTCGTCAACATATCCTTGGCGAAACACATTCTGTTTCATCAAGATCCCCTTTGACGAAATAAAACCCTGATTCGTCAATTGCCTTAGGCGAAATAAAATCCAGTTTCGTCAAAATCAACACAGGAAACAAAATAAATTCCTAACTAAATTCTTTAGGCCGCCCACTACTACCAATTAGAAAATTTGGCTGCCCAAACCTCATGATTGGACCGCTTAATAACATTAATCAAATAAAGTGGGATGGTCACGTGTAGTTAGCCATCGTTTGGTTGCCTAGCACTATTGGGCCGAAGCCCACAACCAATGGCTCTTGGTTGACCGCCCACCCCACCAATCAAAGATCACACACAAGACTCCTTTATCCATAATTGCCGACCACCACATGAACTGACTTTTGGAGAAATTGTGCTACTATTTTGATTGGGTCATTTTTGTTCCAACCGAAAATTTATCCAATGGCACCCACACATTCACAATATTAATTGACTCACAATATTAATCACACACATACACTGACAACTCAACGTGAATGCCTCATGTGAGTAAAGTTTTGCAAACAATATTATTGGACCAACAATAAACAGTGGCCGACAACATTAAGAAATATCACATGGCACAATTGACTTTTGGTGCATTTGAGTGTGTATAATATATTATTATTTTCTATTAGCCCGCTACTTGTTCTAGCCAACAATTGAACCAATTTGTTCACAACTATTCAACCGACATTTACGCATCATATAATCGCATGTAAACTGACAATCATGTGCAAGCATAATATCAAGAAAAGTATCGCAGACATGTTATTGGACCAAAACATACGGTGGCCGATCACTATGATATCGATAATCATTAACCCAACAAGTCGCATTGATCAAGGCTACATATAATCACATGCGATACACTTCAAAAGAAACATAAGATACTAACCGAGTTGGATGATGAAACAAGGAGGGTTTCGAGAGACAGGAAGCAGCCGTCGGTTTGCAAGAGAAGAGGAGAGAAGTTTAGGGTTTTGAGAATTTCCACAACCGTTCCCCTAATCTAATATATTAACCTAACTAATATAATTACGCATAAGAGTTTGGGCCCATATTGGGCTTTGCGGTGAACTGGGCCGGCGTAACATTTCTGTTTCGTCGAAATGAAATGGCGAAACAAGCTTTTGTTTCGTCGCGTATTTATTGGCGAAACACATCTTGTGTTTCGTCGAGCCTTTACATGAGTAAACCGTTAAAGGTTTTCTACTAAGTCTCATTTTAAAATACAATCACATACATGCAATAATCACACGCGTTTCATTATCATATAACGTATACAGTTACAAGTCAACACGTCAAACAATTAAGCGGTCAAAGTCAACGTGCAATAAATGCAATAGTGTAAGTCAAAAACTCGAGTTGTCACATTATCCCCAACTTAAAAGAAATTTCGTCCCGAAATTTGGTACGTACCCACTGAGGACGCTAGATAGGTTGCATCGTTCCCTAGTTTTCCTGGGGTGTCACATCCTCCCCCCGTTGATCTGGAATTTCGTCCCGAAATTCCGCAGTAGTAGCTTCAGCCTCAGTAGTGGTTGTATTGGTTTCGAATAACTGGGGATACTTTTCTGTCATCTGGTCTTCGCGTTCCCAGGTGTACTCTGGGCCACGTCGGGAGTTCCAACAAACTCGAACAAGAGGGATTCTTTTGCTTTTGAGGACCTTAACATCACGGTCCGTGATTTCAACTGGCTCCTCGACGAACTACAACCGCTCGTCGATAGTGAGTTCCTTAAAAGGAACTATGAGGGTCTCGTCTGACAGGCACTTCTTCAGATTCGACACGTGAAATACATTGTGAACTGCACCGAGTTCAGCTGGTAGATTTAGTCTGTAGGCTACCTTGCCTATTCTTTCAGTGATTTCGAACGGTCCCACATACCGTGGATTGAGCTTGCCTCGTTTACCAAATCTAACCACACCCTTCCAGGGTGAGACTTTTAATAAAACCCGGTCCCCGACCTGAAATTCCAACGGTTTCCTACGCTTATCCGTGTAGGCTTTCTGACGGTCGCGTGCTGCCGCCATGCGTTGTCGTATTTGCGCAATCTTTTCTGTGGCGTCCACTACAATCTCTGGACCCGTGATCTGACTATCCCCCACCTCTGCCCAACAGAGAGGTGACCGGCATTTACGCCCGTACAATGCCTCGAATGGAGCGGCTTGTATGCTGGTGTGATAGCTGTTATTGTATGAGAACTCCACCAAAGGGAGGTGCTTTTCCCAGCCGTTGCCGAAATCAATAACACATGCCCGAAGCATGTCTTCAAGAGTTTGGATCGTTCGCTCAGACTGCCCATCCGTCTGAGGATGATACGCTGTGCTCATGTCTAACCGTGAGCCGAAAGATTTGTGCATCGCTTGCCATAGCTCTGACGTGAATCGTGCATCCCGATCTGAAATGATGGAGGTGGGCACCCCGTGCCTCGAAACAACTTCTTTAAGGTAGATGTATGCGAGAGTGGAGAACTTATCCGTTTCCTTTATAGCCAGGAAGTGTGCAGACTTGGTGAGTCGATCCACGATCACCCATATGGTGTCATTCCCGCGCTGGGATCTGGGTAGGCCTGTAACAAAATCCATGGAAATTTCTTCCCATTTCCATTGCGGTATCTTGGGTTGCTGGAGTAAGCCCGCTGGTTTATGATATTCCACTTTGACTTTTGCACATGTCAAACACTTGCCGACGTAAGTAGCGATGTGGGCTTTCATGCTAGGCCACCAGTATGTAGTTCTGATGTCGTGGTACATTTTATCCGACCCCGGATGTACCGAGTAGCGAGACTTGTGAGCTTCGTCCATTACCAGCTCGCGTAAACCGCCAAAAAGTGGGACCCAAATACGCCCCGTTACATAACAGGCGCCATCTTCCTTCTGTTCTAATCGTTGCCTTGAGCCGCGTAAGGCTTCAGCCCTGACGTTTTCTGGTTTCAATGCTTCTACCTGAGCATCTCGTATCTGTGCAGGAAGACTAGACTGAATAGTGAGCTGTAAGGCTCGTACACGCCTAGGTAGAGTGTCTTTTCGACGAAGGGCGTCAGCCACGACATTGGCCTTGCCTGGATGTTACTTGATGGCGCATTCGTAATCGTTGAGTAACTCGACCCATCGTCGTTGACGCATGTTCAATTCCTTCTGCTTGAAGATATGCTTGAGACTCCTGTGATCGGTGTAAATAGTGCACTTGGTACCGTACAGGTAGTGTCGCCATATCTTAAGCGCGAAAACAACAGCTCCCAGCTCTAAATCGTGCGTCGTCTAGTTCCGTTCATGAACTTTGAGTTGACGGGAAGCGTAGGCAATAACTCTATCCCGCTGCATCAATACACAACCAAGCCCCTGTATCGACGCGTCACAATAGACTACAAAATCATCCGTGCCCTCTGGCAATGAGAGGATAGGTGCGCTGCAAAGCCTATCCTTTAAGTACTGAAAAGCCGTTTCTTGTGTATTACCCCAACGATAGGTAACACCTTTCTGTGTCAACATAGTAAGCGGCTGCACAATCTTGGAGAAGTCTTTAATGAATCGCCTGTAATACCCCACCAAACCCAAGAATTGGCGTATTTCCGTTGGTGTACGCGGTGAAGGCCAGTTCCTGATCGAATCTACCTTGGATGGATCGACATGAATCCCATCCATGTTCACCACATGGCCTAAGAAGTGGACTTCACGAAGCCAGAAGTCGCATTTTGAAAACTTGGCGTACAGTTGTTCCTTTCGAAGAAGTTCCAAGATAAGGCGTAAGTGCTGCTCATGTTCCTCCTGACTCTTGGAGTAGATCAGAATGTCGTCAATGAAGACAATGACGAACTTGTCAAGATAAGGTTTGCACACCCTGTTCATAAGATCCATGAAAACTGCAGGCGCGTTCGTAAGCCCAAATGGCATAACAAGAAACTCGTACTGACCGTAGCGAGTTCTGAATGCTGTCTTGGAGACGTCCTCCTCGCGGACTCTCAGCTGATGATAACCAGACCTTAGATCAATCTTGGAGTAGTAGCTCGACCCTTGCAACTAGTCGAATAAGTCGTCGATACGTGGAAGAGGATAGCGGTTCTTCACTGTGACCTTGTTCAGTTCACGGTAGTCTATGCACATTCTGAAAGTGCCATCCTTCTTTTTCACGAAAAGTACTGGAGCTCCCCAAGGCGAAGAGCTTGGACGAATAAAGCCCTTATCCAAGAGCTCTTGTAGTTGCTTTGAAAGTTCTTCCAGTTCAGTTGGAGCTAAACGATACGGTGCGCGGGCTATTGGTGCTGCTCCTGGAGCTAGCTCGACTTGAAACTCGACTTGACGATGAGGCGGTAGACCTGGTAAATCTTTAGGAAACACTTGAGGAAATTCACGTACAACTGGAATATCCTTTATTCTTTTCTCCTTTGTCGATGCATCAGTAACAAGTGCCAAGATAGCCGTATGACCCTTTCATAAACATTTCTGAGCCTTCAAGAAAGAGATGATGCCAACCACAGCACCACTCTTGTCACCTTGAACTTCGAGAGGTTCCTTTCCCGTACGAGGAATACGAATAATCTTCTCCTTGCATAGAATCTCCGCCTGCTGCTTGGATAACCAATCCATGCCGATGACGATGTTGAAACTACCCAAAACTATCGGAATAAGATCAATCGAGAAGGCCTGACCCGCTAGAACGATGTTACAACCCTTGACTACATGCGTGGCTTCTATACTTTTACCATTTGCTAGTTCTACGACATGTTTGGTGTTTAGGGGTGTTGGTGTACGTTTTAACAATTTACTCATTTTCAAAGACATATAACTCGTATCCGCACCCGAATCAAACAAAACAGTAACATAAATATCGTCGAGAAGAAACTTACCCATAACGACGTTGGGATCATTTCTGGCATCACCCTGCCCCAACACAAACGCACGACCCCTTGCTTCATTGCCGTTGTTGTTCCCACCATTGTTGTTGTTGTTGCCATTTCCCTGATTGTTGTTATTGTTGTTGTTGTTCTGGTTCCTGTTTAGCTGAGGGCAGTGCCTTTTGAAGTGCCCTTCTGCGCCACAATGAAAACACCCCTTGTTGCCCTGTTGCTGATTCTGCTGTGCTTGTGGCTGCTGTTGACTCTGGTTCGCAGGCCGAGGGCTTCTACAATCTTTGGCCTCATGGCCCATCTTGAGGCATCTTTGGCAGCGTCCCTTGTTACACTGGCCACTGTGGTGTCTGTTACAGTTGTTACACTTTGGGAGGTTCCCTCGATATCCACCCTGCCTGTGGCTGCCTGAGGAGTGCTGACTGGGACTCTGATAGCTGTCAGTCTTTCGCTGCTGAACCTGTGACTGAACTGAAGCTGATCCCTTACTGGAATCCCCATCCCATTTTCTCTTGTTGTCACTGGGAGTAGCAAGTGTAGTAGAAGTAGTAACGGTAGCAGTAGCGCTGATACGTTTAGGCAGTCTGTTCTGATCCACTGCCTGATCTGTGATGCGATGAGCGAGGCGTTGAATAGCCTGGATGTTGTCAAGATTAGCCGATGTCACATGGCTCTGAATTTCTGGCGCCAAACCTTTGAGATACAACTCAATGCGCTTAACTGGAGGGTCCACCATAGTTGGGCACAGCACGGCCAGCTCGTTTGACCTTTTGGTATAAGATTCAATCTCTGACCCAACCATTTTCAGATGATACAACTCGTCTTCCAACTTGTGAATGTCTTCACGTGTGCAGTATTCTCTTTTTATCAGTTCCTTGAAATCATTCCAAGGGGTGGCGTTAGCAGCTGCCAACCCTAAAATCTGCACTTGCGCGTTCCACCAAGTTAACGCGATTCCTTCCAATGTACCAGTGGCGTATTTCACCCTGCGAGCCTCAGGGCATTCACACATCTCGAACACAGACTCGAGCTTTTCGAACCAATGGAGGAGTCCAACCGCTCCCTCCGTGCCACTGAACGTGCTAGGACGACAATCCATGAAGTTCTTGAAGGTACACACAGGTTGCTGAACGTGTTGACCTAATGTGTAAGAGCAGAATGAGGTTAAACATAAGAGTTGATAAGGAACGTAGGATCCAAAGATCCTAGGATGAGTTACGTCTGCAGGGTATACCTCCTGCGTTTGCAGCTGCAAGTGCCGCAGCAACTTGTTCATTGATAAGAGCCGTCAACTGGGCTTGAGTCATGTTAATCCGTCCGGCCATTGATCTTCACATCAAAGGCAACATAAGTGAGAAAGGTTCGCGAATAGGGCGATGACAGAAGAGTGTAAGCACACAAGTGTTTTCAAGCAATAACAAGTAGTGAGCAATGTAATCTAAGCATACTACGAGCAAAGTTCTATGCAATTCTAGCATGTAGGCAATAAACATAAACCTTATTACCTAGTACGTTGAGTCTTGCACGTGGAGCGAAGCGTCGTTGTGGATCGTTGAGAGCACTGTTCTGGTTATAGTCTGGTTTTAATAAAAACGTTTTCCCATATTAAAACCAAGTTCTCTATAACCAATGGCTCTGATACCAATCTGTCACACCCCCAAAATCCACGTGCGGAGTATCACCGCGTGGGAGCGTGACTGACCAGGATCAAGCCACCAATCATATAGAACATTGTATAAAGTAAAAGTAATTGCAATATAAACTAAACCAAATCCATATGAAAGGTGTTCCAAAACATAAGTATGTTATCACTGTTTAGCGGAAGCATATAATAAAAACCCAACATAAATAAGTACGAAATGTCATAAATGTTTAATAAGACAATCACGATCCAAGCCCACAACGACCAGCTCCTCCCTGTGCAAGCTCCATGTATCTAACGACCTGCAAGGCATGTAACAGAGGATCAACAACTAGTTGAGCGAGTTCACAGAAAGTAATTGCGTAATAGTATATTCGTTTATAACTTGTGGCTCTACCGGGCCGTTAGTACGTTCTATTGGTGGGGGCTTCCCATGTTGTGTAACCACTAGACTATTCGTAACCAAAAGTGTTCTACATATCCCGAGAATAGTAATACGTACAAGTTTACGTAGGTTTTACGTAAGTATCCTTCACAACTGAGGATAGGGGTACGCGGGGGTTTACGTAGGTTTTACGTATGTGCCTGACACAACCGAGGCAGTAGTGAGTATAACTTCACGTAGGTTTTACGTGAGTGTCCTTCGCAACCTGAGGATAGTGAGTAGCATAGGTATACGTAGGTTTTACGTATGTGTCCTGCACAACCGAGGACGATGGTATGGTAGTCTAGTAACAATGTATGTACGAATCTAGTCAATCTCGTTCCTTCAATCCCATTCCCATGCCCCTGGGAATCCCATGCCTTAGTAAGGGTGTGAACTCACCTTGGTTTGCTCAGTATGCTACGTAAGTGCTCACAGTTAATCAATCACGTCCTAAATACGCACGTATGCATAATCAGTTTATATCTAAGTTGTTCACGTATAGGCATAATCACAGAAGTACTAGCATGTATCCGTTATCACATAAGTCATGCACATCACTTAACATCAGTTAAATAATCCAGTTAACATTTAACAGTGTTAAATCATGTTACTGTGCAAAGTATTCAAATTGGCGAAACACAGATTTTTGGCGAAACACATAATTGACGAGACACGTTCTGTTTCGCCAACTTCCCTTGGCGAAACACCCACTCTAATTCGTCAACGTATCCTTGGCGAAACACATTCTGTTTCGTCAAGATCCCCTTTGACGAAACAAAACCCTGATTCGTCAATTGCCTTAGGCGAAATAAAATCCAGTTTCGTCAAAATCAACACAGGAAACAAAATAAATTCCTAACTAAATTCTTTAGGCCGCCCACTACTACCAATTAGAAAATTTGGCCGCCCAAACCTCATGATTGGACCGCTTAATAACATTAATCAAATAAAGTGGGATGGTCACGTGTAGTTAGCCATCGTTTGGTTGCCTAGCACTATTGGGCCGAAGCCCACAACCAATGGCTCTTGGTTGACCGCCCACCCCACCAATCAAAGATCACACACAAGACTCCTTTATCCATAATTGCCGACCACCACATGAACTGACTTTTGGAGAAATTGTGCTACTATTTTGATTGGGTCATTTTTGTTCAAACCGAAAATTTATCCAATGGCACCCACACATTCACAATATTAATTGACTCACAATATTAATCACACACATACACTGACAACTCAATGTGAATGCCTAATGTAAGTAAAGTTTTGCAAACAATATTATTGGACCAACAATAAACAGTGGCCGACAACATTAAGAAATATCACATGGCACAAATGACTTTTGGTGCATTTGAGTGTGTATAATATATTATTATTTTCTATTAGCCGCTACTTGTTCTAGCCAACAATTGAACCAATGGTTCACAACTATTCAACCGACATTTACGCATCATATAATCGCATGTAAACTGACAATCATGTGCAAGCATAATATCAAGAAAAGTATCGCAGACATGTTATTGGACCAAAACATACGGTGGCCGATCACTATGATATCGATAATCATTAACCCAACAAATCACATTGATCAAGGCTACATATAATCACATGCGATACACTTCAAAAGAAACATAAGATACTAACCGAGTTGGATGATGAAACAAGGAGGGTTTCGAGAGACAGGAAGCAGCCGTCGGTTTGCAAGAGAAGAGGAGAGAAGTTTAGGGTTTTGAGAATTTCCACAACCGTTCCCCTAATCTAATATATTAACCTAACTAATATAATTACGCATAAGAGTTTGGGCCCATATTGGGCTTTGCGGTGAACTGGGCCGTCGTAACATTTCTGTTTCATCGAAATGAAATGGCGAAACGAGCTTTTGTTTCGTCGCGTATTTATTGGCGAAACACATCTTGTGTTTCGTCGAGCCTTTACATGAGTAAACTGTTAATGGTTTTCTACTAAGTCTCATTTTAAAATACAATCACATACATGAAATAATCACACGCGTTTCATTATCATATAACGTATACAGTTACAAGTCAACACGTCAAACAATTAAGCGGTCAAACTCAACGTGCAATAAATGCAATAGTGTAAGTCAAAAACTCGAGTTGTCACACTTCGCACCTTGCTAATGGATGAAGCTCACAAGTCACGTTATTCTATTCATCCTGGTGCAGACAAAATGTATAAGGATCTTCGAACCCAGTATTGGTGGTCGGGTATGAAGAAAGACATTGCCTTATATGTTTCCAAATGCCTTACTTGTCTTAAGGTTAAGGCAGAACACCAACATCCCTCTGGATTATTGGAGCAACCAGAGATTCCAGTTTGGAAATGGGAAAACATTGCTATGGAACTCATTACCAAGTTACCGCGCACTAAAAGAGTTCATGACGCCATTTGGGTTGTTGTTGATCGTCTTACAAAGTCAGCACATTTCTTGCCGATCCGTAAGGATCTATCTGCTGACAAGCTTGCCAAGATATACGTTGATGAGATTGTATCTCGACATGGCGTTCCTTTGAACATCATATCTGATAGAGATGCTCAATTCTCGTCTCGCTTTTGGAGAACCATGCAATCTGTCATGGGTACCCAACTTCATTTGAGCTCAGCGTACCATCCGCAGACAGATGGTCAATCTGAGAGAACAATCCAGACACTGGAGGATATGCTTAGAGCTTGTGTGATTGATTTTGGTGGTAGTTGGGATTCGCATCTACCGTTGATCGAATTATCCTACCAACAGTTATCACTCTAGCATCAATATGGCTCCTTTCGAAGCTTTATACGGTCGAAAATGTCGTTCACCGGTCTGCTGGAATGAGATAGGTGAAACTCAGCTTACTGGACCTGAACTCATTCTAGAGACTACAGATAAGGTCAAGAAGATTCGTGATAACATTCAGACAGCTAGAAGCCGTCAAAAGAGTTACGCGGATCGACGACGCAAGCCCTTAGAATTTCAAGTCGGTGATCACGTCCTACTCAAGGTGTCCCCTTGGAAAGGTGTGATTAGATTTGGAAAGAAAGGAAAACTTGCATCACGCTATGTTGGACCATTCAAGATCGTTGAAAGAATCGAAAAAGTAGCCTACAGACTTGAGCTACCTCCTGAACTTGGAAATGTTCATCCAACATTCCACGGGTCCAATCTCGAAAAGTGTTTAGCTGATGAGAACCTCCACATACCACTTGATGAAATTCGTGTTGATGACACGATGCACTTCGTTGAGAAACCTGTGGAAATCATGGACCATGAAGTCAAAAAGCTCAAACACAAGCGCATACCTATTGTCAAAGTTCGCTGGGAATATAAACGTGGCCTAGAATTCACTTGTGAGCATGAAGACCAGATGAAAGCGAAATATCCGCATCTATTCTCACAGGTTTCCTCTAAATAAATTTCGGGACGAAATTTCCTAAAGTAGGGGAGGCTGTGACATCTGTGCTTGTGTAATCATTGTACAAACTTTGAACAATACAATATTAATAAAACAATGAGTTTTGATCCCAATGTTTGTCATTTATGTTTGATTTTATGCACATGTTGATTTTTGATTGATTTTGAACTCTATATCGCTTTCTAGAGAGTTATACGCAAACTGATGCGTAAACGCGGTTAGTTTAATGCAACAAACGCTCCGGGACAGAAACATAAGCTTAGCATACCTTAAATAACCTTTACATAACTTAGAAATAAGTTTTGAAGGGTTTGGTATGGCAAAAACAAGTTTATTCGCTCACAGGGACTATTTGCGTCAACTTGCAAAAGTCTGCCGTTTCTAAGGCAACGTACAGTCTGGAACTTGATCATAAGCTAAAAATACCATATATAACCTAAACATGGCTTAGAAATTAGCTTTGATAGGCTCGGTGTGCGAAAACATGCTTATATGATCTTGCAGGGACTAAAAGTGTCAAAAACGGCGTAAGTTTGCATTTTCGCGCATATCTTACGTTCTGGCCACATCTGGGCATCCAAAATTTTTGTACACACTAAAATATTTTTATTTTAGTGATCGGCATGCAAAAATTCCGCTCGTCGCTTAATTTGGTTCGTTTTCGCATCCGTTTGAGTTTCGTCGTAATTTAACGACTAACGCGACTGTACGACCAAACGAACCGACATTCGAGAGTTTTCCGAGCATATTTTGAGTCCTCTAAACTTTATTGACCTTGTAGAGCCTTGAAAATGGCTTAATGGGGGTCAAAAGTGCCTGAAATGAGCTCAATTACTTTGCAGGGACTGAACTTGTAAATATCAAAAATGTTGCTGATCTGCTGATTCCACACGGGCCGCGTAAGCCCTGTCTGTTTCTTTCGCGGGCCGCCTGAAAACGCCCAGTTCCAGAAACTTGATTTTCAGCAATTGTTTGATAGATTAGGGGCTGTTATGCAAAGATCTTTGTGTGTTAACCAAGTTAACACCTCTCCAAGGCTTCTATCCTGCTTGTAACACTTGTATGGCTAGGATTTAATGCTTGATGGCCACACAAACACTTGTTTTGATCTTGTGAGTTCATGACAAGTATAAATAGCCTAGCATTTCACTTGTTGCAACTCACACTTGATCTAAATTCTTTAAGTTGAGGTTTTATAACTTCATACCTGAGAATTATAAGATCAAGTTCAAGCAAGGACCTTTTATAAGCATTCCTTCATTCTTTTATTGCTTTCCTAGCTTAAAAGTCAAACAGTGTTTGACTTTCAGTTTGACCAATCAATGATCAACGCAAAGTTCGGTTGAACTTTGCAACGTGATTGTAATCACGATGGTTATTATCCTTAGCGATTATACCTACTGATTACCACGTTAACTAGGCGTAGTGACGAGTCAAAGTTTCGGTCAAAATGCGTTTTAGCACGCATTTTGCCACTGAACTACTTTTAGGTATCAAAACATTTTGTTTTGATACCAAATCAGTTTTTTAAGTAGGTTAAACATGTTTTGACATGTTTAACTCGTCACTATTAGTTTAGTGCTTGTTTAGGGTCGTAAGTTAAGCGGTCTAAACAACCGCTTAGACTTTCGAACCCGACCCGTTTGGTCGATCATTAGGATCCAACCAAGCTTGCTTAGTGATCAAAGTTGCATAGGGAATAACCTCTGAGGTTATACCTTATGATCACGTAGGATTGGTTAGTTATTTGTTAAGTAGCTTGTATGCCCATAGGAAATGACCAAAACGCCCTTTGAAGCATAAATCCGTATTTTGCCTATGTGAACATATTTTTGACATATAATCTGATTTAGTAACATGTTTAGGGATAATTGGGCATGTAAGACTTGGCATAGCACATAGTTAACCATCCGAACATAGTTTTACGCAAACGACGCATTCTAGTAGCTTATACTACCATAATGGGTTGAAACAGGTCAAAAGCACTTAGGTAGACTTTCAATTCAGAATGTAAGGTCTATTAAATCATACCATATGAGTTCAAATACTCATTTGATTTATAGAACCTCATTCTATCCTATCTCCCGATTTAGGATCCGTTTATTAACATAGTTACCTATATTAGGTGTCGGTTGATTCGTGATCCTTGGAGCCTTATTTGATCTTATTCTCAAGACTATTAGGCAATCCCAAGTGAGTACATAGTTCCACTCTTTTACCGCTTTCAAATACTTTGGGGTGATACACATGTACATACGTGTTACTTTCGTGCATTTCATGCTTTTATGACATAAACATGCTAGTTTCACCTAGTACACTTATAGTACATGCTTTCAAATGTGTTTTGCTACGTATGTTTACTTAGCATGCTAGCACATTGATTTATTACACTTTTGTTGCATATGTTTACTTAGCATATGTAGACATTGTTTTACATGACATTTCTGCTATGTATGTTTACTAAGCATGCTAGCACATTGTTTTACATAAACATTTCTACTAGGCATGTTACTTAGCATTCCTAGTACATGGTTTTCACACGCTACATTGGTTATAACATTTGGTGTGTTTAATCGGGACAATAATACATTCATTAACATTGATCACGCCGCTCGATAGTATGTAATGGTACAGTAGGACTTGACAAATCCCGTTTCCGACTTCCTAGGTTTGTCTGGAAGTTGGGAATGACAGAATCCGATATACATAACATAGATAAACCTTTAATTTGTTTAAAGGTTTGTCGCCACAGTCGCAAGGCTTAAATGTATGCGATTAACATTACTGCATAAATGTTTGTAATCATAAAGCATTGTTTTCTGGAAAACATAACATTTGATTTAAACTTAGGTTTATTCACAAACCTTGTTTTGTACATTATCCTATGGGGTTGAGTAATTACTAGTTATTCACCATACATGACATTTGTTTCACATTGACATCATCACATAGTTTGAGTAGGTACTTGCTACTTGCTATGCATTTCATTTGGTTATACATGATACATGTTACACATGACATTGAACATGGTTTATACATATACATTTTGACATTAAACATGACATTTTGGTTGGTTATTGATAAGTGACTGATGTAACGGGTATGCGTTATATGATAAAAGCATGGTGGATACGCCGCTGATACTTCCTATATATAAGTGCTTTTATTGTATTATACATTGTTGCGTTATCTAAACCACTTGGGCAAGACATGAAACATTTTATACAAGAACATGACATTGTTTTACAAAGTATACATTTTATACAAATTCACTTTTACTTGGTTATTCATTTAATCATGCATTGTCCTTTCATTATCATTTGATTTTCATATCGATTTTCATATGATTTCATAAAGGAAAACATTTTACAAGGTTCATGACTACATTTTGTTAAACACTTTTTAGACCACAAGTCATGAATCCTGCATAAACAAAACCTATGTATCTCACATGCATTTTTATGCTGACGTACCTATTTTTACATGTGTTTCAGGTGCTAATGCATGATGATGTTTGTGCTTCACTTAGGCGGACTCGGGCCTTAGTGACTTAAAAGACTGTTAATTATGTGTGTTTTGTTTGAACTCAAAGACATGTAACTTTAATTAATAGTACAAAACTTTAATTGCCATGGTTGTTGAAACAATAATTCTGTCGCATTCACTCCCCGGCGTTTCCGCCGCGGTTTTGTTGTTTTAACGCGGCTGGGGTGTGACAAAGTAGCGCTTTGCTAGCGTTTCGTAGATGTGCAGTGCGGGTCGTGTGTGTCGATTAAAGCGAATAAATCACTAAAATCGTAACACATAAACAGATAAAATCACATAAAACATATAAAATCCACAAAAAAGCGACGAAATATCAGAGTCGACAGTAGCGAGTTCAGAATCGAAACACATAAAAATTCGAGAATGGATTGTCTCAGGCTTGATAGACATCGACTACCCAAAGTGATTCGACTATTCACAAGGACTTTTAGTACACACTTTGACCTTCGGGACTGTGCTCTCGCCTTGAATTTTGGCGAATGGCACGCATCCTTCCAGTTTCAGCGTGACCTCAAGTTGTTGGAGTCCGTCGAGACTTTGGTGAGAGTTTTGTAAAACAAAGTAGAGATCGGAACAATTCATCAAGGTTTGGGTTTCACCCCTGACTTAACAACTTCGTTCTTGTTTTGATAAAATAAGGAAGAATTATGTCGGATTTCACTCCTGATTCAACGCAAATTCTCCTGTTTGTGGATAAAAATACGGGTCGAACAAACAATTTAGTCGAGAGTTTGCAGTTTTCACACCTAATCTCGACCTAATCGCTCATTCATTTTCGAAAATTAGAGTGCAGTGATAGTGTAGTGTAGGCGAGAATAGCGAGGAATAACAAGCAAGCCCGTACATAACCCCTACAGGGTGTGCACAAGTCGGTCTGTTGGTACCTAACTATAGACTAAGTCGTTTCTAAGACATCGACCCGGACTAGGTCGAGTCTTGCCTAATTACCTATAGTTATGGCTCTGATACCAATATGTCACACCCCAACTGATGGCGGAAACATCGGGGCGTGGCACTGAGCGAAACAGATTGTCCAAAAGTTTCCATAACAACTAAGATTACCATTTATTTAATGCATCACGTCCCATACCATGACATAAAGAGTAACATAATTATTACAGACAAAATCAAGACAAATTGTTCTGTTACGACAACTCAGAATTTAAGTACAGACAATTCGTTTCTTTGTTTCTAGACCTTTCCTAGCCCCGATTTCACAGCAAGCCAAGCGTTTAAAAATCTTAAGCACCTGCCACATACGTTAAAGTAAAAGTCAATACACATAGTGTAAAGGTGAGCATAGAAGTTTAATAGATATAATAGAGTTCGAAATCGTTTACGCATAACCAGCACGTACACAATGTGAAATGAAGCACGTAAGTTATCGACATGATCCTATCAATACCAATGACTGCGGGTTGACTGCCTGAGGCAGTTCGTAATACACAATCACCACTGTGAGCCATGTAATTAATTGTCCTTAACAACTCCTGAGTGAACAGGTGCTGAGTCCAAACTATAGTACTATCGTTGCTAAGGCAGGTAGACAGCAATCCATGTGTAAACATAACAAACAAGCATTCATTAAGTCACGTATAACATGCGGTAACAGTTAGCGTTAAAGTATTGCGTTGTGTGTTTGATGTGATTTAGAATAAGTAACGTATGTAACACCCAAAAGTGCGTAAAGCAAAAAGGGTTAGAGTATACTCACAACGATGAATGGGTTGAAGGGAGCTCTAGAGTAAGATTAGCCTGATCAGAACGATAGCACAAATGATAGGCGGCACGCAAAAAGGTGTAAAGTGTCAATGGATAACACGGTAACCCGATCGGATGGCAATCCGATCGGATGGCAGTCGATCGGGTGACAATCCATTCGGATGGTCATCCGATTGGGTGACCATGCGATTGGATTGTTACCTCGTTTGGGATGGATGTGTTTGTGTATGATGGCTTGCCTTTTTTAGTTTTCGTTGTAGCATTTTGAAAACAGAGAAGTATCTCTACCCTTCAGGTCGGTCGATCGAAGGGCCGTTCGATCGGACAACGATCCGATTGGCGAGGCTTCTCAGGTTGAGAACAAGTTCACCGCACGACGGTCACTCGATCGGATGGCAATCCAATCGGGTGGCAATTCGTATGCATTGAACATGTTGAAAATTGTTTAAGTCCCAAGCGCCACACGGTCGGACGGTCACTCGATCGGATTGCAATCCGATCGGGTGGTAATCCGTTTAAACGCTGAGATCCTTCGAATAGTTTGAGAAATAGTTTAAGTATGGAACCAAGTGCAGCCCGATCGGACGGCCGGTCGATCGGGCGGCAATCCGATCGGGTGGTAACCCGATCGGATGGTAATCCGTTCCGACCGTCAGATCATCCTAACACTTGTTTCCGTTTGAAGTGTTGTAGCTTTGAATGAGATGGGATGATATCTTGCTTGAACAACAGGACCCTTATCTCGTCCCTAGTGACCTGACCGAACAGGAATCACCCTAGTCCGAACAGTACACGGTTCGAGTCGGTTGTTTATGTTCAAACCAGAAATCAGTAATCTCTTGGATAGAATCCAGATCTTGAACCAACACAACACTAAGAATGAGTTGGAGGTTAGAACAACCTCCGATTCCATCGGTTTGAGTGCATTGAGTGTAAAAGAGTTGATAGAAAGTTAGAAACCATCTTTCAATCCCTTTTTCACTATGAATATGTTCAGATCTATGCAAGATCTTTGTTTATTTATGTGGAAATCATTTAGATCTAAGTTTTTCTCGAAGGATTGAAGCCAAAACATGAAGTTCTTATGAACACCATGATGACATCATCCAAGAACACCTCAAATCTAGTGATTTCAGGGTTAAAAGTTATGTTTCAAAAGATAGAGAGGTGTAGGAGTGCGTGTAGATCAAGAAAGTACAAGATTTAGGTTGAAAACTTACAAGAATAGCAAGAAATCGGAAGAAAAGTAGGCTGGAGCGAGCTGGTCGAGTGAGAGCTGTCAACATCAAGTGATGTGACATATGAGGGTATTTATAGGGTTTCCATAAACGGAGAGTGGGGGAGTGGTTGGTCGATCGGGTGGCAACTCGATCGGGTGGCAGCTCGATCGGGTGGCAACTCGATCGGTTGGCCACTCGATTCGAGTGATTGGCGCGACGAGTTTTGCTGTTTCGATTCGCGCGTTGAGCGTTGCGATGCGATAGAGTTTCCCATTTAAATTACTTTTAATCCCAACTACTATATCTAACATACAATCATCCTAATTAACTTGCGTTTAGCGTTTGCGATTTGATTGCGATTGCGTTTCAATTGATCACCACAACATAAACATAAATAAACATGCACAAGTAACACATAAGTAGCACACACACGTAAAACAATATCCAGAACACATAATTCGAGTTGCGAGTGTGATTGCGATAATCGATAAAGCGATAAAACATGCGATAAACACCGATTAAACCTCGATTATTAACAAGTACTCCAAATAATACAACTAACGTAAAAGCATAAAAAGACTATCTATAAGTTAAAGAAGTCAAAACAAGAATTGAGCAAGGAGTGACAGATCGCAATTAGCAATCTTTTCTTCCTTTGACTTCAATCTTGACTTTGACTTTCGAAACACGGGGTGTTATAGCCTCCCCTACTTAAGGGAATTTCGTCCCGAAATTAGGCCGAAGCCATAACAAACAACTGTGGGTAATTCGCCTTCATGTCGCTTTCGAGTTCCCAAGTGAACTCGGCGCCTCATTTGCCTTCCCATCTGGCCTTCACAATGGGAATGCGCAAGCGTCTGATGTGACACCTGTGTCACCGCGACCCTCAAACAAATACCAAGCCGATGAAATATTGTATTTCATACTTGGGATCTTGTATAAATATGTGTATCTTTTGCACATATCAATTCTTGTTCAATTTCAAACTCTACATCGCTTTCTGGAGAGTTATACGCTAACTGGTGCTTAAACGTGCTCAGTTTAATGCGACAAATACTCCGGAACATCAACATATACTCAACATACCTTAAATAACCTTTACATAACTTAGAAATAAGTTTTGAAGGCTTTGGTATGGCAAAAACAAGTTAATTCGCTTACAGGGACTAAACTTGACAAACTGCGAAAGTATGCCAATTTGAACTGTAACGAACATTTCGGAACACGTCCATAAGTTAAACATACCATAAATATCCTTTACATAGCTTAGAAATAGGCTTTGAGGGGTTTGGTATGCTAAAACAAACTTTTGGATCATTCAGGGGCTAAAAGTGTCAAAAAGTGCACAAGTTTGCACTTTCGCGCATAACTTACGTTCTGAATACATTCGGACATCCAAAAATTTATGTAAGCATCCTTATATTATGCCTTAGTGTTTGGCATAAGAAAAATCCATTCGTCGCGTCATTTGGACCGTCTTTCACGCTTATGCGCATTCCGTCGTAACTAAGCGAACATCGCGATCGTACGGCCAAACGAACCAACATCCGAAACATTTTTGAGCATGTTTCATGTCCACAATGTTTAGGCATCATTTTAGGGCCTTAAAGATGGCTTTACTGGCCTTAGAAGTGTCGGAAATGGCTTAAACACGCAACAGGGACCAAAACTGCAAATTCTGAAACTTGGTGCAGATCAGACGGGGCCAGGCGGCCCGCGTAAGATTGGCCTGCACCTTCACGCGGGCCACGTGGGACTATCAGACCAGATTCAATGCTTGCATTCAATGCAGTTGGCCTTTCATTCGATCAAGGGGCAATGCCCTTTCACCCAATCAAGAGCCAAGGGCCAAGTTCTGACTTACCACAATATTTTGACAAGTGTACGCACAAGATCGTGGCACGATATTCGATAAACGATCCTAACGGTTATGCTTTTCCTATAAATACCCCCCCCCTTTGTTGCAAAAACCCACACAATCTGATCAAGAGCTCTAAGTTGATGCCATTGCTTCATACCTATAAATACCCCCCCCCCCCCCTTTGTTACAAAAACCCCCCTTTGTTGCAAAAACCCACACGATCTAAACCATCGCTTATACTTTCGAACCCGACCCATTTGGTCGATCATTAAGATCCGACCAAACACATTAGGTGACCATAGCTGTAACCTTCCGAGGTTATACCTTGTGGTCGCAATGTTAGGCGTTCCGAACGCGTTCTACGCGAACGACGCGTTAGGGTAGCATAAGCTACCTAAACGGGTCGTGATGGGCCGTAAGCACTTAGGTTAAGTTTCATTTTAGTATGTAGGCTTTGTTAAACCTTATTACACGAGTCTCCATTGGTTTACGAACCCGCATACTATCGATTCCTCCGATTTTTGGTCCGGTATATTAACATAGCTACCTATTAGGTGCCGTTTGATATCCCATGATCTTTAGCATTATCTGGTTATTTTACAAGAACTACAAAGCAACCTCAGGTGAGTACATTGAACCCCATCTTTTACATGTTTTCGAGGAGTCAATGTGAGTACATTGAACCCCTCTTTTACTGTTTTCCAAACTGTTTTGGGGTGAAACACATGTGCCTATCTGTTACTTTCATGCTTTCCTGTTTTCACATCATATACTTGCTATGTTCGATAGTACATATATAGTACATGATTTCATTGTGTTTATGCTATGTATGTCCATCGTGTACATACTTAGCACATCACTTTACAATACATTTCATGCTAAGTATGCCCATTGTGTGCGTACTTAGTACATTGTTTTACACACATTTCATGCTATGTATGCCCATTGTGTGTGTACTTAGTACATTGCTTTACATTACATGCTATGTATACCCATTGTGTGCGTACTTAGTACATTGTTATACATTACACTTCATGCTATATATGCCCATTGTGTGCATACTTAGTACATGGTTTTACATTGCATTTCTGTTGCATATGCTCATCCAGCATATGAACACATTATGCTACATTTTGAACCGTTGTAACCATTTGACTGTGTGAACCGTCTTAACCCTTCGATTATATGAACCGTTTGTAACCATTGAACCGTGTAAACCATTTGTATCCATTGACATGATTTACATTTGACAATAGACATTTGACTATACATAAACATTTCCACGATTGTTAAACATTTCATCTTGATGGTTTGGTTTGAGTAAGTGATTAAGTAACGAGGCGTGTGTAATATGATATAAGCATGGTGGATACGCCGCTGGTACTTCCTATATATAAGTGTTTGTATGGTATTACATATCGCAACGTTATTTGAATCATTTCAATTTGAGACATATGACATTTTATACAAATAACACACTTTTCACGAGACATTGTTTTACAAACGACTTATCTTATACAAACACATTTTACATGGTTATCCGTTTAACCATACAGTGTTCTCTTATTTATACATATCATCCGATCTTATCGTTTTTCAAATGATTTACAAGACAAAGCAAATTACAAGGTTCATGACTAAACATTTTCTCAAACAAAAGTCATGAATTCCGTTTTCACAAAACCAATGTATCTCACAGGCATTTTTATGCTGACGTACCTATTTTCACATGTGTTTTCAGGAGATGATGCATAGGACTTATCAAGACATACTTAGGCGGACCTGTGCCTTAGTGACTTAAAACGAGACAAGAACTAGTTTATTTATGTTATGTACTCTTCGGTTCTTGTATAAAACAATGTAAACTTTCATGTTTGATTAATAAAACGAAACTTCAATTACCATGGATTTGAAACAATTGATTCTGTTACAACACTCCCCGACGTTTCCGCCACGTTTTGTATATTCTACGTGGTCGGGGTGTGACAGAAAAGTTGGTATCAGAGCCAATGGTTATAGGGAATTAGGTTATTAGTAATGCTTTGACCTAGTCTATAACCTTCTTAGGACCCTAACGCGAGTTCACTTGCGTTTAGTCACAAAACAATACCGTCACCTATCCTTAGGCGACGACCACAACAAGAACATAAATTTCAAAACCGCTTTGAAAACGAATCATCTGTTCTAGGATGATTGAATACTAGGTTTTGAACCCTTTGTTATAAGGTTTTGAACCCCTTTGAGTTTTCAAAACTCTCGTCAAAGTTTTTGGGTCCTAAATAGTGTGAACACGTGCGAACTAGAAGAGTGAATGCCTGTACCCTGGGATTTCTGTCTAAGGTTAGAGTGTTCGTACAAATCCACATAATCAGACCAGTCACTCTTACCTGGGAACTCTTGGGGTGAGTGTCCACTTATAGGCGAGCATGTCTTCGCGATGCACTATGAGGATCTATTTGCTTTGACTCAGCCTTGGTGTTGTTTGTTTGCTTCGTAGATTCAAACAAATGACCCTCAACCATGATTATGGCCGGTAGTTGTAACATCCTATTCTTACCCAATACCATTTTATTTGTTTCCTTTCATGTTTTCCTCTTTTAGAATGCCTCCTCGACGCAAACACCAGATAGCAACTGCCGAGCTGGCAGAAATTATTGCGCAGCAGATGGCTGCTCAATTCCCAAATCTCTTTGCTCAATGGAACCAAGCCAACAACAACAACAATGGTACATGCAATTTCAAGAACTTCTCGGCTAAACCACTCAAGTTTAGTGGTTCTGAGGGAGCAACTGGGCTTCTCCAATGGTTCGAGAGCATCGAGAATACTTTTCGCCATGTGCAGTGTCCGGAAAATCGCAAGGTCGAGTTTTCTTCGAGTGTGTTTCAGAAGAGGGCTCTTACATGGTGGAACGGGGTAATGAGAGACCGTGGTGCAGATGTTGCTCTAGCATAAACATGGGCTGAACTGAGAGCTCTTATGATGAGAGAGTTTTGTCCTCGTCATGAACAACGAGCGTTGGAGAAGGAGTTTGATGATTTGAAACAAGATAGTGGCGAACACAGTGCATATACTGATAGGTTTGAGGAGTTGAGTCTACTTTGCCTGACTATGGTCGCCCCACTCGACAAGGCTATCGAAAGGTACATCGATGGCCTGCCTGACTCGGTACAAGACATTGTCACTGGTAGCAACCCTACCACACTCCGTCAGGCCATTGAGCTATCTGCAACCTTGACTGAATCGCAGATCAGAAAGCATAAACTTTTTCGAAAGGGTGACAAGAAGCCAATCGAGGAATCAAAGACCATGGATGAACAGACTGAATCCTCTAAGAAGTCAAAGAAGCGAAAGGCTTCTCAGAACTTCGCCGTGGTCGCTCACAATGGTCAAGCCGTCCCCAACCAACCAGCTCAACCCCCTGCTAGAAAACCATACAATGGAACTGCACCCTTGTGCAACCAATGTAGCCTCCATCATCACGCCAACGTACAGTGCCGCAAATGCCAAACTTGTGGGCTTATAGGCCACACAGCAAGAGTCTGCTCAGCTGCAGCTGCGCCAAACCAAGCTGGCAACAATCCTGCTCAAGGTCGTTTTCTATCAGGCTCTTGTTTCAACTGTGGCGAGATGGGTCATTTCCGCAGAAATTGCCCAAAGCTTGCTAATGCAAATCCAGCACAGGGATGAGCATCCGACTGACTAGAAGACAACATCGTTTGGAAATAATCACGTCTTATGTATTATTTTCTTTTGTTGTCAAAGTCCAAGAAATAGTTGTTATCATTGTTTATAAATAAATCTTTTATTTACATTACAATGTATTGCTGTGGTTGCATGCATAAACGACATATCCCTTACAATACCGACAATCGAGAAACCGTATTCCTTGAAGAACAAACTACCCCCAAAATTCTCCCATTCTATAATCACTTGCGTCTTCCACAAAATTCCTAAGTACCCGTTTATTCTAAGGAAACAAAGTACAAGGCGCAGGTTACAACATAAGACGAATACCCAAAGTACCACTATAAATCCTTAATAGGGTGCCTAAGGATTTCCCGTAAGTCTTTAATTGTTGTATACCCTCATTCGAATGTGGTGATTCCTTGTAATAAAAAAAATCGAATTTTGGGAGATCTTTCTATCTTCTCAGATAGATTCCAGTGAACATTGAGACCCGTCGATTGGTTTCCATATCCGTATTCAATCAATAACAAGTTAATAACAAATTATAATCAAGTTAAACAATTATGTGACTTTGTGCTTATGTGTTCCCTTATGTGTTGTTATGTTATCCAAATCTTCGTAGAATCTTACATATCCGTGTACAAGAGATTCATAGTAGGATACCCAAAGGTATTACTTAAAATCCTCAATGGACTTCTATGTTATAGTTAAGTCCCTCGGATTATAAAGTACTACTTCATAATTAGACCCCTTGAGTGGTCTAGCTAAACAGATTCATCCAAAAATCTGGTTAGGGATATCATGTGATGATATAGCTGAAAGGACTCCTTGGTGGCCTAACCAAGAGGATCCCCTGTCGAACTAATTAAAAGGAACCGATGGAAGTCTAGTCACCCTCGTCACAAGTTTGATATCCTTCCCCAAAACATTACAAAACAAACTGTGCGGACTGTGCAAGGGATTACGTAATTATGGATGCATACATAATTATGGAATTTAGTGCACAGAAACCACAGCAAGTTTTGTCATGTGTCTAGAGTTAACTCTATTCATTTCCAACTCTGATGAAGCAACCGTTGAAAATGACTCCGTTAGTTCATTTTCGTTTCTGAAGATTTATCCGTTGGGGAAATGAATATCCGTTGTGTAATCCTTCATTTCCAACTCTGATGAAGCAACCGTTGAAAATGACTCCGTTAGTTCATTTTCGTTTCTGAAGATTTATCCGTTGGGGAAATGAATATCCGTTGTGTAATCCTTCATTTCCAACTCTGAGGAAGCAACCGTTGAAAATGACCCCGTTAGTTCATTTTCGTTTATGAAGATTTACCCGTTGAGGAAATGAATATCCGTTGTGTAATCCTTCATTTCCAACTCTGATGAAGCAACCGTTGAAAATGACTCCGTTAGTTCATTTTCGTTTCTGAAGATTTACCCGTTGAGGAAATGAATATCCGTTGTGTAATCCTTCATTTCCAACTCTGATGAAGCAACCGTTGAAAATGACTCCGTTAGTTCATTTTCGTTTCTGAAGATTTATCCGTTGGGGAAATGAATATCCGTTGTGTAATCCTTCATTTCCAACTCTGATGAAGCAACCGTTGAAAATGACTCCGTTAGTTCATTTTTGTTTCTGAAGATTTATCCATTGGGGAAATGAATATCCGTTGTGTAATCCTTCATTTCCAACTCTGATGAAGCAACCATTGAAAATGACTCCGTTAGTTCATTTTCGTTTCTGAAGATTTACCCGTTGAGGAAATGAATATCTGTTGTGTAATCCTTCATTTCCAACTCTGAGGAAGCAACCGTTGAAAATGACTCCGTTAGTTCATTTTCGTTTTTGAAGATTTATCTGTTGAGGAAATGAATATCCGTTGTGTAATCCTTCATTTCCATTTCTGATGAAGCAACCATTGAAAATGACTCCGTCTGTTCATTTCGTTTCTGAAGAATGACCGTTAAGGAAATGACAGGACATTACTTTGCATATCGCTGATGGTTATTTGGCAAAGTCACTAATGGACTCCTACGAATAAATTTCGGGACGAAATTTCCTAAAGTAGGGGAGACTGTGACACCTGTGTCACCGCGACCCTCAAACAAATACCAAGCCGATGAAATATTGTATTTCATACTTGGGATCTTGTATAAATATGTGTATCTTTTGCACATATCAATTCTTGTTCAATTTCAAACTCTACATCGCTTTCTAGAGAGTTATACGCTAACTGGTGCTTAAATGTGCTCATTTTAATGCGAAAAATACTCCGGAACATCAAAATATACTCAACATACCTTAAATAACCTTTACATAACTTAGAAATAAGTTTTGAAGGCTTTGGTATGGCAAAAACAAGTTAATTCGCTTACAGGGACTAAACTTGACAAACTGCGAAAGTATGCCAATTTGAACTGTAACGAACATTCCGGAACACGTCCATAAGTTAAACATACCATAAATATCCTTTACATAGCTTAGAAATAGGCTTTGAGGGGTTTGGTATGCTAAAACAAACTTTTGGATCATTCAGGGGCTAAAAGTATCAAAAAGTGCACAAGTTTGCACTTTCGCGCATAACTTACGTTCTGAATACATCCGGACATCCAAATATTTATGTAAGCATCCTTATATTATGCCTTAGTGTTTGGCATAAGAAAAATCCATTCGTCGCGTCATTTGGACCGTCTTTCACGCTTATGCGCATTCCGTCGTAATTAAGCGAACATCGCGATCGTACGGCCAAACGAACCAACATCAGAAACATTTTTGAGCATGTTTCATGTCCACAATGTTTAGGCATCATTTTAGGGCCTTAAAGATGGCTTTACAGGCCTTAGAAGTGTCGGAAATGGCTTAAACACGCAACAGGGACCAAAACTGCAAATTCTGAAACTTGGTGCAGATCAGACGGGGCCAGGCAGCCCGCGTAAGATTGGCCTGCACCTTCACGCGGGCCGCGTGGGACTATCAGACCAGATTCAATGCTTGCATTCAATGCAGTTGGCCTTTCGTTCGATCAAGGGGCAATGCCCTTTCACCCAATCAAGAGCCAAGGGCCAAGTTCTGACTTACCACAATATTTTGACAAGTGTACGCACAAGATCGTGGCACGATATTCGATAAACGATCCTAACGGTTATGCTTTTCCTATAAATACCCCCCCTTTGTTGCAAAAACCCACACAATCTGATCAAGAGCTCTAAGTTGATGCCATTGCTTCATACCTGAGCTCTTTGATCTAGATTAGCATTCGGGGACCCTCCGTAAGTATTCTTTCGTTCTTTTATTCGCTTCTCGAGTCCAAAAGTCAACGTTTTGTTGACTTTCTGCATTGACCAACCTATGGTCAACACGAAGTTCATGGAAGTTCATAACGAGAGCGTGATCACGATGGTTATAGTCCGTAGTGACTATACCTACTGATTACTACGTTATCTAGGCTCAGTGACGAGTCGTAGTTTCGGCCAAAATGTGCATTCTTGCGTATTTTGTAACCAAACTACTCGTGAGCATCAAAGCCGTTTGTTTTGATGCCAAACCTGTTTTCAAAACTTAGTTAAGCATGTTCTAACATGCTTAGCTCGTCACTTTTAGTTTAGTGCTTATATAGGATCGTAAGGTAAGCGATCTAAACCATCGCTTATACTTTCGAACCCGACCCATTTGGTCGATCATTAGGATCCGACCAAACACATTAGGAGACCATAGCTGTAACCTTCCGAGGTTATACCTTGTGGTCGCAATGTTAGGCGTTCCGAACGCGTTCTACGCGAACGACGCGTTAGGGTAGCATAAGCTACCTAAACGGGTCGTGATGGGCCGTAAGCACTTAGGTTAAGTTTCATTTTAGTATGTAGGCTTTGTTAAACCATATTACACGAGTCTCCATACTCGTTTGGTTTACGAACCCGCATACTATCCGTTCCTCCGATTTTTGGTCCGGTATATTAACATAGCTACCTATTAGGTGCCGTTTGATATCCCGTGATCTTTAGCATTATCTGGTTATTTTACAAGAACTACAAAGCAATCTCAGGTGAGTACATTGAACCCCATCTTTTACATGTTTTCGAGGAGTCAATGTGAGTACATTGAACCCATCTTTTACTGTTTTCCAAACTGTTTTGGGGTGAAACACCTGTGCCTATCTGTTACTTTCATGCTTTCCTGTTTTCACATCATATACTTGCTATGTTCGATAGTACATATATAGTACATGATTTCATTGTGTTTATGCTATGTATGTCCATCGTGTGCATAATTAGCACATCACTTTACAATACATTTCATGCTAAGTATGCCCATTGTGTGCGTACTTAGTACATTGTTTTACACACATTTCATGCTATGTATGCCCATTGTGTGCGTAATTAGTACATTGCTTTACATTACATGCTATGTATGCCCATTGTGCGCGTACTTAGTACATTGTTATACATTACACTTCATGCTATATATGCCCATTGTGTGCATACTTAGTACATGGTTTTACATTGCATTTCTGTTGCATATGCTCATCCAGCATATGAACACATTATGCTACATTTTGAACCGTTGTAACCATTTGACTATGTGAACCGTCTTAACCCTTCGATTATATGAACCGTTTGTAACCATTGAACTGTGTAAACCATTTGTATCCGTTGACATGATTTACATTTGACAATAGACATTTGACTATACATAAACATTTCCACGATTGTTAAACATTTCATCTTGATGGTTTGGTTTGAGTAAGTGATTAAGTAACGAGGCGTGTGTAATATGATACAAGCATGGTGGATACGCAGCTGGTACTTCCTATATATAAGTGTTTGTATGGTATTACATATCGCAACGTTATTTGAATCATTTCAATTTGAGACATATGACATTTTATACAAATAACACACTTTTCACGAGACATTGTTTTACAAACGACTTATCTTATACAAACACATTTTACATGGTTATCCGTTTAACCATACAGTGTTCTCTTATTTATACATATCATCCGATCATATCGTTTTTCAAATGATTTACAAGACAAAGCAAATTACAAGGTTCATGACTAAACATTTTCTCAAACAAAAGTCATGAATTCCGTTTTCACAAAACCAATGTATCTCACAGGCATTTTTATGCTGACGTACCTATTTTCACATGTGTTTTCAGGAGATGATGCATAGGACTTATCAAGACATACTTAGGCGGACCTGTGCCTTAGTGACTTAAAACGAGACAAGAACAAGTTAATTTATGTTATGTACTCTTCTGTTCTTGTATAAAACAATGTAAACTTTCATGTTTGATTAATAAAACGGAACTTCAATTGCCATGGATTTGAAACAATTGATTCTGTTACAACACTCCCCGACGTTTCCGCCACGTTTTGTATGTTCTACGTGGTCGGGGTGTGACATCTGAGCTGCTTGGTTTGGCGATCCATGATCTCGACAGGCTTTTCCACAAAGTGTAGTGTTTCGTTTACTTGAAGATCCTCAAGAGGTACGTACAAATCATGCTCAGCCAGGCACTTTCTGAGGTTAGACACGTGGAAAGTCGGGTGGACGTTGCTAAGTTCCTCTGGTAGTTCGAGTCTGTAGGCCACTTTTCTGATCCTTTCTAGAATCGTAAAGGGTCCAACATATCGAGGCGCGAGCTTCCCTTTCTTGCCGAATCTGACCACACCCTTTCAAGATGATACCTTTAGGAGTACATGGCCGCCAACGTCAAATTCAAGGGGCTTGCATCGTCTATCGGCGTAACTTTTCTGACGACACCGAGTTTTCAGCAGATTGTCTCGAATTTGGAGGATTTTGTCAGTCGTTTCTTGCAATAGCTCAGGACTGGTTAATTACGAATGCCCGATCTCGTGCCATACAATAGGCGATCGACATTTTCTTCCATATAATGCCTCAAACTGTACCATTTGAATGCTGGAATGATAACTGTTATTGTACGAGAACTCGACTAAAGGTAAGTATGCGTCCCAATTACCACCGAAATCTATAGCACACGAGCGGAGCATGTCTTCAAGGGTACGAATCGTTCTCTCAGTCTGACCATCGGTTTGAGGGTGGAATGCGGTACTTAGATTAAGCGTAGTACCGAGTGCCGTTTGAAACGTTTCCCATAGACGCGAGGTAAACCGAGCATCACGGTCAGAGATGTTGTCGCGAGGCATTCCATGTCGACAAATGATCTCAATGGTGTAGATTCGGGCTAATCTTTCTACCTTGTAGTCTTCTCGTATCGACAGAAAATGAGCAGATTTGGTCAAACGGTCAATGACAACCCAAATGCTGTCGTGACTTGATGGCGTGCGCGGAAGTTTTGTTATAAAGTCCATAGCTATACTTTCCCACTTCCACATAGGGATCGGGGGTTGTTCAAGCAAACCAGAGGGTCTTTGGTGCTCAGCCTTGAATTTAGAGCAAGTCAGGCACTTCGAAAGATAGAGAGCGATATCTCTCTTCATGCCGGCTTAAAGCGTCTGCAACGGCAATGACATTATGAGCGCTATGGAAATAGCTTCGTCGGCTTAAAGCGTCGGCAACGGCATTTGCTTTGCTAGGGTGATAACGAATCTCACAGTCATAATCGTTGAGAAGTTCTACCCATCGGCGTTGACGCATATTAAGTTCCTTCTGGTTAAAGATATGTTGTAGGCTCCTATGATCTATGAAGATCGTACACTTGGTACCATACAGGTAGTGTCGCCAAATCTTTAACGCAAAAACAATTGCGCCTAGCTTGAGGTCCTGGGTTGTATAGTTCTTCTCGTGGATCTTGAGCTGATGAGATGCGTAAGCTATAACCTTGTCTCGTTGCATGAGAACACAACCAAGACCAAGGTTCGAGGCATCACAATAGACGATAAAGTCGTCGTTTCCGTCGGGTAAAGTGAGGACGGGAGCATTGCAGAGCATATGCTTGAGGGTTTGCAAAGCAGTCTCTTGTTCAGTTCCCCAAACAATAGGCTTGTCTTTATGCGTGAGAGAAGTAAGCGGCACAACGATTTTAGAGAATCCTTCGATAAATCGGCGATAATAGCCCGCTAGTCCGAGAAAAGAACGGACTTCAGACGGGTTCTTCGGTGTAACCCAACTCTTAAATGCTTCGATCTCCGCGGGATTGACGTGAATACCTTGACTATTGACAACATGACCGAGGAATTGAACCTCCTCAAGCCAAAATTCGCACTTGGAGAACTTGGCATAGAGTCGATTCCCTTGGAGCAGTTCTAGAACCAAACGTAGATGTTGCGCGTGTTCGGTGTTCGACTTGGAATAGATCAGGATATCATCGATGAACAAGATGACGAAGCGGTCAAGAAATGGTTTACACACGCGATTCATCAGATCCATTAAAACCGCCGGTGCGTTAGTTAGACCAAAAGGCATAACAACGAACCCATAATGGTCGTAACGAGTGCGAAAAGCGGTTTTGGGTATATCCTCCTCTTGGATGCGCAATTGGTGGTAGCCTGAGCGTAGATCGATCTTCGAGAAACACGTAGCACCTTGTAGCTAGTCAAACAAATCATCAATTCGAGGCAGAGGATAGCGGTTCTTGATTGTCTCGTTGCATGAGAACACAACCAAGACCAAGGTTCGAGGCATCACAATAGAAGATAAAGTCGTCATTTCCGTCGGGTAAAGTGAGGACGGGAGCATTACAGAGCATATGCTTGAGGTTTGGAAAGCAGTCTCTTGTTCAGTTCCCCAAACAAAAGGCTTGTCCTTATGCGTGAGAGAAGTAAGCGACACATCGATTTTAGAGAATCCTTCGATAAAACGGCGATAATAGCCCGCTAGTCCGAGAAAAGAAAGGACTTCAGACAGGTTCTTCGGTGTAACCCAACTCTTAACAGCTTCGATGTTCGCGGGGTCGACGTGAATACCTTGACTATTGACAACATGACTGTTGGTGCAGTTGTCTGTCGACTACATCTTCGTTCGAGTCTTAGGTTAGGATTGTTTGTACAGTGCACAGAAATCAAGAAAACATGTGTTAGTGTTGATTTCGCTTATAATGACACCTGGTCATATGAGCGAAATCATCAACAACTTGATTTCGCTTTTTGTGTCAGTTAATGTGATTTCGCTTTTTGGGTCATATGAGCGAAATCCCAAGCCTATAAATAGGCACTTATAAGCAAAATCATAGAGTAGTAGTTTTGTTTCCGATGGCGAAGCTCCGTCGAAGTGTCTCCGCATCTGTAACAGCTTTCTTATCAATACAAGAGACAATTAATAGTGAATCCAAGTTAAACAAAGACTGAATCAATGAATTCCGCCCCTGATTCAGTCTGAGCACTCTTCTGATCGACTCGTTAGGTCGTTTCACGATCCTACAAGTGGTATCAGAGCTCAGGAGGAAGAGTTCTTACCGTTTAGCTCGTTTTCGCTGGAATATCCTGATTTCTACACCTTCTTTCTTCATCAGAACAAGTTTTATTGGTCAAAATTGGATCAAAATTTCACAGATTATAGGAAATTGGACATAGACAAATCCCTGAAAGTTTGACACTGAAATACAGACTAAAAATGGACAAAATCAGGGCCCGAGTTGATTTCGCTTATACGGACATTTTGTGATTTCGCTCATAGGTCACCATCTAATTTCGCTCCAGTGGACAAGTTCAAGGGTGATTTCGCTCTTAGGACATCATTCTTGGGATTTCGCTCCAAAGGTCCTTCTGATTTCGCTCCAGTGTCACACCAATCAGTGATTTCGCTCATGTGTCAGGCTAATTTCACTCTAGTGTCAAGTGTTTAAGTAATTTCGCTCCAGAGTACTGATCTGATTTCGCTCCAGTGAACAATATCAGTGTTTTCGTCTTTGTGAACACTGTAATTTCGCTCATAAGTCACTGATTTCGAAAAACGTGCTAGGTCACCATCTAATTTCACTCAAAGGGACAATAGTTGTTTTTGTGAGAAAATTTGTCGGGACAGTTTAAAAGATGACAATGGTCTTTGATGAAAAAGAAAACAATGATCTTGAAATAATTAATGGTTGGTATCGAGGATATTTTAGTAGTCATTATCAAGGTTTGCCCAAGAATGTTTGGAGTATCCGGTTTAAATGTTTTCTGTGTAAGAAAGATGAAAAATTGGATGATATGGAGAAGCGATTTGATCGTTTGATTAACTATTTGAAAGAAAATCAGATAGTAATATTAGAAGCTGAAATGGTATCAAAGTTTGCTAACGGATTGCCAGCTGAATGGGATGGTTTTTTGAAAAATCTGAGAGAAAATTCTAGTTTTTTCAAAATTATCTTTGAGTAAATTCATTAGTAAACTTAAAAATCACAGTTATGAAATAAACAAAAGAATCAATATTTGCTGGGCAGCAAAAAGAAATTTGAAATACGATTTGAAAAGGGGTTGTTATATTGATGAAAATGAAAATCCTGTTGATTTCGTTAAAATCTTTGGTGCAGGAACGTATAAGATATAGGAAGAGCAAGCTCCAAAGAATGAAGAATCTGTGAAGAATGAATCTTCAAATTCTGAATCAGTGTGCTCCAAATGTGACAACTTTAAGACTGACAATGACAAACTCTTGAAGGATGCGGAAAGTTTAACATTGGAAGTCAAGAAGTTGAAAGATGATAAGCAAACTGATGTAAAACAGATTCTGGATTTACAGGAAAATTGTGAGAAGTTGAAATCTGAGAATGTTAAACTGTTAAATGACTTAAACAGTTTAACATCAGAAAACAAAACTTTGAAAGAAAAAGAAAAAGACTTTGAAAGCAAAAAAGAAATCTTCAGAAAATGAAGATTTCTGGATAAAACTAGAAAACAAGAATCTGAAAGCAAATGAAACAAAATTTCAAGAACAGATAAAAGTTTTGGAAAATGAAAAGTGTGTTCTTGAAAACATGAAGAATAAGAATGAAAAATCAATCAAGTCTCATCTTGAACGAATATCTCAGCTTGAAAACGAAGCTGAGAATTCAAAAAACAAGATTGTTGAACTTGAAAAGAAATTGAAAGGTTTTGTGACTTCATCAGATTTTTTGAATATCCCCTGTCCAAAACCGATCAATTCAGTTCCAATAAGTGACGATGTCACAAATTTTTACAAAGTCAAAATTGAAGATTTTGATGAGAAATCTGATGATGAAAATGAAAAAATTGAAAAACAAAAATTGTTTTTGAAATTAAAAGAAAAATTTCAGAAAACTGTTCTACAATCGACTGAAAAGGGAGAATGCTCTAACCAAAAACCTTTGAAGAAGAAAGTGGAACAGAAACAAAAAATTAAAAATGAGAAAAATGTTCAAAAAGATAATAAAAGCTCATTAGATCGATCATCCAATCAAAATCAAAAATCACAAAAATTGAAAAATGAAAACTCAAAAACTGTTGGCAATAAGTGGTGCAGGTCGGACCATAGTGCTCAAAAGTCAAATCCAGCAAACATGAGGAAGGTATATCACCAAGCCAAACAATGCTATGATCTGAGCATCTGGTGTGAAAGTGGTGCTTGGTATGATAACAGAATGTGTTACCAATGCGGTTATCAAGGACACATTGCTGTTAACTGCCAGAATTGGAGCTATGAGACGAGAAGATGCTATAATTGTCAAATCAGAGGTCACATTGCCAGAGATTGCCCAAGGAGATCGAATGAAAGATTGAGGGCTAATTCTCAGAAATTGGCAAAGATTCCAGTCAACGTCAAGCCCAAAGAACAAAAGGTTCAAGAACCTAAAGTTCAAGAAACGAAAGTGAAGTTTTCTCAAGGGTAAAAAGACAGACTGAGAAAGAAGAGGAAGAAGGCGAGAGAGTATCTGGAGAAGATATTGTCCTCAGGTTCATCTGTTGGTAAAAATAAGAGTTCTGATGAATCGACACCCTCAATTGTAAAGTCAAACAAGACGAATTCATCGGATACAAATCTGAGGACGAAAGAAGAGAGAAAGAAGAAGACGAAAATGGTCGGCGGTGAATTTGACGTGTCAAAGTCAGACAAGCCACCTTCAGGCAATGAATCTGACAGGTCAAAGTCAGACAAGCCATGTGCAGGCAATGATTCTGGTTCGTCAAAGCCAGAAGAGCCTGGTGTTGAGGTAAAAAAGGAGAATTCAGGTTTAACAATGGATGATGCAAATTTTCCACCATTGTTGAATAAGAATTCAAAATCACCCAAGGATCGTCAGGCTTGGGTGAATCTGTTTAAACGAAAAACCTGACTTGCAGGAACTCCCAGGTTGGTAATTGGGGAGTAGGAATCGGCATCTTTCTTGAGAAATTCACAAGTTGGTAATTGTGATATTTCGACTTACAAGTGGTTAATCAAGGACATTAAGTTGTACTTGATTTAAATATCTTACAAGTGATATGATTATTGGAAATTGTTTTTGTGATAAACCTACAAATGGTTGAAAACAATGTGATGATAAAACCCCGAGTTTATGAAATGACATACAAAACTAATTTTCCGGAAAAACCATTTTGATTAAAACAAACTTAAGTGTTTTGAAATCATAATGGGAAAATATTTTGTTGTCAGGGGAAGTTCTGATTGTTTATGCCAAGTGGATGGAGAATTGAAGCAATTCTCATCAAGTTGTCATTTTACTTTGTACAGTTTACTGCTTTGTTTTTTCAAAATTTCCCGAAAAATCAAAATTGAAACATATTTTGATTTTTGGGGGAGAAAAATTTAAAAAAAAATAGAAAATTTGAAAATGTCAAAAACATTGAAAAAATCAAAAATGAGTTTTGTTGAGACAAGAGGAAATGATAGTAAGTCAGTGGACTATCACAGCATGCTGAAGAAATGAAATGTAAAATGTGATAAATGGTCTCACTAAAGATGTGACGATAGGCTCAGCTAGACCAGTAGATTCGCGATAACGATACAAACATAAAGAAAAAGCCTAGTTCTAGTGGAAAACATGGTTGAAAGCATAGTACTTAGTTTTGTCCTTCTTGATTGTGTGCCTACTCAGTAATTGCTGATTGTCTTATGACATAAAGCTGGTTAAGTCTGTGAACTTTCACAACTTTGCTAAATATGACACTGTGATTGTGCATTTCATTTTGCAAAGATTTAAACTTGTTTTATTTCTTTATTTTGTTTAAGCATTGGTCATCCTCTGCGTATACGTGAGTATCGACCTGGATGTTATTGCCTAAACGTTCTGCTTTATTTTCTTTGGTGTTTCGTTTAAGCTTTGGACCTCCTCTGCGTATACGGAAGTATCGACCTGGTGGTTAAAGCCTAAACAATTTCAATTTGTTTTTTATTTCTTATTTTGTTTAAACATTGGAGTTTCTCTGCGTATACGGAAGTATCGACCTGATTGTTAATGTTTAAACATTATGCTTTGTTTTCGCACATATTACAGTTGATCAAAGTTTAAAGGCATTACTTGAGTCAGTGTATTGCATGATGAGGGGATATGCTGAGATCGTGGGGTCCATAAGAATTTAGTGCAAAATTAATATACCTAAACGTATCGGTAAGCATGTCGAAAGTTTTTAGATTGATTTTAAGTGGAAAACAATATCGTCAATCTATGTGAATCATTTAGAACTTAAAACGATTAAAAGCTTAACGGTGCTTGTGACGTGTCTAAAAACTGATATGATTCTCTTTCGCAAACTCACAAAAATAATGTTTGTACATATTTCATTTCTACATTTAGTTTCTGTTATTGCATTTATGTTTCATATTTTGAAAAATCCAAAAAGATTTTTAACAACTAATGTTGGAAAACTGATTTTCAAAATCTCAAAGACTAAACACGATGAACAGATGGGTTGGTTAATTGGTTTGAAATGTTTAAGATGATTCATTAATTTGGATCAGATTTTGGAAAGTTTCAAAGTTTGATAAGTTTTACATGTGAAGATTCTCAAAGGTTCAGTTGATTCGTTAAGTTGAATCACAATTTTGTTTGTTTGTAATAGAGTGTTTGAGATATGTAGGTTTCTGATCCTGTTGCTACGGAAAGCCAGGAGATGCATCAGAACCTGAGAAGAGCTTAAACTGAAAAAGCCAGGATTTGATTTCAAAGGTGATAACAAATTCCAGACACCGATCCCAGCTTGATGATAGGGGGAGTCTGACGAAAGTTAGAATCAGAGAAAGATCCGGGTACATGATTCCAGGAAGAGTTCCTGAAGAAGACCGATCAAGATGGAAGATCTGTCATGTTGAAGACTCTCACTGAAGATTCCGTCAACATTCAAGGGGGAGTCTGTTGGTGCAGTTGTCTGTCGACTACATCTTCGTTCGAGTCTTAGGTTAGGATTGTTTGTACAGTGCACGGAAATCAAGAAAACATGTGTTAGTGTTGATTTCGCTTATAATGACACCTGGTCATATGAGCGAAATCATCAACAACTTCATTTCACTTTTTGTGTCAGTAAATGTGATTTCGCTGATATGTGTGATGTTTGATTTCGCTCTTGTGGACACTGGGTCATATGAGCGAAATCCCAAGCCTATAAATAGGCACTTATAAGCGAAATCATAGAGTAGTAGTCTTGTTTCCGACGGCGAAGCTCCGTCGAAGTGTCTCCGCATCTGTAACAGCTTTCTTATCAATACAAGAGACAATTAATAGTGAATCCAAGTTAAACAAAGACTGAATCACTGAATTCCGCCTCTGATTCAGTCTGAGCACTCTTCTGATCGACTCGTTAGGTCGTTTCACGATCCTACAATGACCGAGGAATTGAACCTCCTCCAGCCAAAATTCGCATTTGGAGAACTTGGCATAGAGTCGATTCCCTTGGAGCAGTTCGAGAACCAAACTGTCACACCCCGATATTTCCACATATTACCGGTGGGCCCAGCGGGGAGTATCGTGATGTAGTTGATACCATCATTGTCAATACACACAATATAATAGCACAGCGAAAGGCTTGGTAAATAAACTATTACAAACCATAATGTCTGAGTGTTCGAGTGAAAGAATATACAGACTGGAATGTAATGAGATCCACAGGCGGATCATATATATTTACAAAGAAACAAAATAACAGACTTCAGGTATATATGGATTTGCAAGATCCTCTTATGACACCTAATAGCTCCAGCCTATTACGAGAGGTACCTGTCAATCAGTCTTTAAGAAGATATGTCAGTTTACACTAGTAAATAGAATTAACTGACTCTTTTGAAAACATTTATGAAAATTGATTTAAGTGCACATGGCACAAATCATTTATAACTTGGGACAATTATTTAAAGATAATCTTGTATACAGATTTACATGTTTGTCATACAATTGGGGCCGGTTTGGAAGCCGGTCATGATTAACCGACTCACAACTTATAGAACCCACAAAGGAGTTATCCCCAACATGTGGGTTTATATTTTAGCATTTGCATCTGTCAGGTGTATGCCTACACCCCGTGCATAGGTCGTGGCCATTTTCAAATCAAATGAGCCGAGGATATCCAGGACACGGTCGAATTATCCCTTAATGTTTATGTTATCAAACAAGACAGATTAAAACGGGTTATGTAAATTTATTAATCACAATCCGATTAAATGATTTCATACCCGACCAAGTGGTATTATTATAATACCATATCCCAAGCCCATATAAGGGAAAATAAGTTAAAAGTATTTACCTGAGCTAATGTGAAAGGTAACTCAACAGTATAATCCTAAGCTTTTTGATGGTACCTACTACTGGATGCTATTCAATCTGTATAGAAGGTTTAATAACCTATTAGGATGTTAACGGGCCTTTAGTTAAGTCAAGGACTTAGACCGGCTAGCTAGAAAGAAACCTTATGGTTCTAAACGCTAGATTAAGTGGAGACCGGAATAGAATATGGTTTAGACCCGACAAGCTTGGATACTTGTATAATATGGGTAAACTAAACACATTGTGGAATTTGACGATTTAATGATAAGGTTAAATCCGTTTCGGCTATTTTACGTAAACTAGTCACATAAACCGATCCGAACGCATAAACGCGTAACGGGTAACCAAGTGGATTATATTCAGGTCTTAATTGTTATTATGCTTAAAATATGTCAATACATCAGTAGGATGTTAACATATATGCCCAAAACGTAATTTAAATCATGTTAAGTCCCATAAGGGCATTTTGGTAATTTTAATACCTATAAAAGAGATTTTATAACAAACTGAAGTTCTGGTCTTTTGAAATTAGTAAAAATATTTAATTTACCTCATTACATCAGTAAGATATTATGCATATGTGAGATTTACTATTTATGACCAAACTATGTCCCGAAAGGGCATGTTGGTCATTTCACATAGGCTTTTAAGGGCATTTTTGGAAACCTGAGTTCATAACTTATACCTACTGTAAAAATATTTAAATTTGTTTAAAAAGTCAGTAGGTAACAAGTCTTAGGTGTTAAATATGGTTTTAAACCATACTATGCACCTAATTAGTGTAAAACTCGCTAATTTACGATAATCAAGACGTTTATGAAATTCTGAGGTTTTGATCAGTTTTAAATGCTCAACATAATTTATTTAATGTGTGAAATCAGTAGGAAAAAGTTTGGCATTCAAATCATTTGTTAATCTCATTTTATGCCTAAAAAGGGTATTATCATCATTAACCGAATTACACAGGAACTCTATGTTTTAAGCAGATTATAATCAGACCAAAAATCTTAATATTACTTAAAAATAATATCTTAACAGTAGGTAATGAGTTTCGGTTCAAAATCTAAGTTTAAAGGTGCATTATGCAAGATATCGTAAACTAATTACAAAAAAGCTTCTAATTACGATATCGAGCATAACTTCTATTTGGGACCAAGAACTGATGTCAAATTTTTGAGACAAGCCTATATATCAGTAGCAAAGGTTTTTGTCCACTCATATTTCTAAAAATCTCATTTGTGTGTCAAAAGGGCATTTATGGCATTTTAAAGCATATTAACGATCAAGAGCATATAATTCAAACTACTAAGAACCATGCAATATAACTTCAGGGGTTATACTACTGAATAATATGGTCCTAATGGAAGCTTAAAACATGGGAGGATTAAGCTTAAACGGGTCAAAACTGAAAGTCAAAGCAAAATTCAAGCTTTTGCGACTTTCGGTTATAAACTGACCTTAGACTGATAATTGTCGGGTTAGGACTGATAAAACATGTTTTAGTATTGATTACCAAGTCATTAGAATGTTTAAATATAATTTAGAACCTCTGTTATATTAGTTTAATTCATTTTTAAAATTTCTGTCCAGTTTGACTTTTTGTCAAACTAGTTTGACCCGACAATTAACTAGTCAAACGAGATAATTATGAGGTGCCCTTTTATGGGTTAATCACCTATCCTAAGATGGTTCCATAACCACTTTCGTTTTGGTCAGTGGCTGGACCATTAGTGATTAAACCGAAAGTCAAACCTTAATTACGATATGTTTGACTTTTCGGTTTTAAAGCTAATTAAAACGACTAAGCAGGGATTAAGACTCTTACTTAGGGTCCTTGCTATCTTTTCTACACTTGGTAATCTTCTCCTACTGATTGCAAGCTCCAATGGTGAGTGTTCTTGAGTGATGTTGCAAATGTGAGCATAAGAACACAACACTCAAGTCCCTTATATTGTCACACCCCCAAAATCCACCCGCGGAGTACCACCGCTTGGAGGCGTGACATGACCAGGATCAAGCCACCAATCATATCAAACATAGCATTTAATAATAAAAGTAGATAATGTAATTCATCACGACATGATTGATGTTCAAAACCAAACTTTGTTTAAGTAGCGGAAGCATGTAAGTAAACCGAACATAAATAATAATGTATGAAATGTCATAAGTGTTTTATTAAGCATTCATGATCCATGCCCACAACGACCTGCTCCTCCTTGTGCAAGCTCCATAAGTACCTAAGGTCCTGCAAGGCATGCAGCATAGAGTCAACAACTAGTTGAGCGAGTTCACAGAAAGTAAGTTCAAAATAGCAAATCATATGTTCATTTAGTGGGGGCTTCCCATGTATGTATGTACTAATAGAGGGGGTTTCCCATTGTCATATGTATCACTAGTGGGGGATTCCCACGTTTATCTTTACTAATGGGGGCTTCCCATGTTTGTATTTACTAGTGGGGGTTTCCCACGTTTATCTTTACTAATGGGGGCTTCCCATGTTTGTATTTACTAGACTATTCGCAACCATGTGTTCTTCTTAAACCGAGAACAGGAATACGTACAAGGTCACGTAGGATTTACGTGAGTGCCCTTCCCCGAGGACAGTGGTACGTGTGGGGTTTACGTAGGATTTACGTAAGTGTCCTTCCGACCCGGAAGACAGTAGTAGGTATTAGTTTACGTAGGTTTTACGTAAGTGTCCTCCCGACCCGGGAGACATTGGTAGATACTAGGTTACGTAGGTTTTACGTAAGTGTCCTGACTATCCTGAGGACGATGGTCTATAGTCTAGCGATTGCGTAAGTACGAGTAAACATCCAATTCAAAACTTCCAACCCAATTCCCACCCGGGAATCCCATGCCTTGGCTGTGTGAACTCACCTTGGTTTGCTCGGCAGATACACAAAAAGGGTTTCTTGAACTATGAGTGGTCAACCACGTCCTAACAGGGTTACCATACAAGTCAGGTTTTGACTCAAATAATGCACGTATGTTTCACACAAGTTAACACGTTACAGGCACGAATTGATCATGGTAAACACATAACAGTCAAGTGCATAATCATATCCGAATTGTGCGATTAAATAAGTCCAATAGTATTCGGCCCAACCTAACCCGACCCATTAACATATCAGTCCAATAACATACTCTCGGCCCAGTAACAAATAGTGGTCTTGTGCGGTCCGGCTGATCTTGTACGATCGGGTTGGGTTGGGTTGTGCGACTGACTTTGGGCTTGTTCGGCCCAACAGCATCAACAGTTTATACGTTTGTGTGTGTGTGTGGCCCAACAGAAAAGACCTGATTTAACTTGTGCGATCCAATTCGAATTGTGCGATTGAATCAGCTTGTGTGACTGGACTCCTTGTACGATCAGATCAGATCGTGTATGATCTGATCTTGTGCGATCCAGAGTCTTGTGCGGTTGGTTGTGCGATTGATTTACACATCCCGGAAATCATGCAATCGGTTACAATTTCAATTAATTCCTTTGACCACTTTAATAGTTTCCATATTTGCATCAAATCAATCAACGAAATCAATAATTCTAATCAACCCATATCGATCAAGGCATGGTTTTTATCTTAAATTCTTATGAACTCTATCATAATCAAACATGAACAACATAGCCAACATCTTACTAAATCGTATGATTCGGTCCGATTACAAGTATACGTACTAACTTAACAATTGCGCATATCTTCCGTATATGAACACACACATCAGCCGATTAACAAACATGAAGCCGATTAGCATTTACACAAATCCAAAAACATATATCCAACCGATTACTTGCATGAAAGCCGATTCACATACATATAATAATATCATTGATCATCATACATACACCTCAAATTATGCAATCGAAACATGTAATCATACACAATCAAAGCATCATCTATTAAAACAAACAACATCAAGCAATAACCGGTTAAGAGTAGAAGAGGAATGATAACGAGAATGATCCAACAAGAGGGTGATCCGAGCACAATGGTCTTCGGTTGCCGTCAGTTTGAGAAGAGAGAAAAAGCTAGGGTTTTGTGAGTGTAAATTGTTTTGTAACAATGAGAGGACAACTCCCTCATGTGTGTGTTGTACGTATAAGAGAGGTGGGCCGGACCCCTCAATGGGCCGCCCTTAAGATCCGATTACAAGGATGTGGCCCAAATGGCCTTGTGCGTTCAAGTAAGTGTTGTGCGTTTGGTTCATGTTGTGTGTTTATCATACATACATTCACAAGCACGTATTAACATAGGATTCACATAAATATTCACTTTCATAAAAGTCACATATCGTACACATACGTTACACAAAGTAGGTTCGAATTACGAGTTGTCACATTATCCCCAACTTAAAAGAAATTTCGTCCTGAAATTTGGTACGCACTCACTGAGGAAGCTAGGTAAGTTATATCGTTCACTGGTTTTCCCGGGGTGTCACATCCTCCCCCCGTTGATCTGGAATTTCGTCCCGAAATTCCGCAGTAGTAGCTTCAGACTCAGTAGTGGTTGCATTGGTTCCGAATAACTGGGGATACTTTTCTGTCATCTGGTCTTCGCGTTCCCAGGTGTACTCTGGGCCATGTTTGGAGTTCCAACGAACTCGGACAAGAGGGATTCTCTTATGTTTGAGGACCTTAACGTCCCGGTCCGTGATTTCAACTGGTTCCTCGAAGAAGTGCAACTGTTTGTCGATAGTGAGCTCTTTCAAGGGAATTATGAGGGTCTCATCTGACAGGCATTTCTTCAGATTCGACACGTGAAAAACGTTGTGAACTGCCCCGAGTTCAGCTGGTAAGTTCAGTCTGTAGGCTACTGTGCCTATTCTTTCTACGATTTCGAACGGTCCGACATACCGCGGATTGAGTTTGCCCCGTTTCCCAAAACGGACCACACCCTTCCAGGGTGAGACTTTAAGTAAAACCCGGTCCCCGACCTGAAATTCCAACGGTTTCCTACGCTTATCCGCGTAGTCTTTCTGACGGTCGCGTGCTGCCGCCATGCGTTGTCGTATTTGTGCAATCTTTTCCGTGGTGTCCACTATAAGTTCTGGACCCGTGATCTGACTGTGACAACCCTCACTAAACCAGGTATCCGTACGATTTAATTAATAATTTATTTGCTGCTTAATTACTGTGCTTACTTGAAATTACTGATGAACTGCTACTTGACTGTTGATACTTGTACATACTTGCATCATACTTTATTTGCTGTCACTACATTACTTACATACTGAACCCTAGTGACAAACATGATGCACAAAAGCACAGTAGCACTATGAACGGATAACCTATTGGACATGCTGATAAAGCTAGCATCAGGCAGATACTGCCTCTAAGGCCTGTATGAGCCAGAAATATTTTACTACACCCATAGTGAGTGTAGGGATACAAGGGTTGTAGAACTGCGTCTCTAGGAATAAGTTACGATGACTGGATGTGCCTAAAATATACACTGAGCACAGAACACAGCACTTTAATTAACAAATTCAGCTTTTAGCTAGCTAATAAAGTGCCAAAACATGAGGAAAATATTCCTGACACCTTGGGGAATAAGTTGTGTCACTAAAAATGGTATTTACGACACTTACAAGCTTTGTTAAGCGCTTTAACGGATTACTATCCAACCGAACAACCGGATTATACCCGGAACATAAAAATATTGACATTAACAATATTGGTCTTTTTCTGAGCCAGTTAGGGTCCCTGAACACCCTAACACCCGCGTTAAAGCACAACACATGACTAACCAAGTTAATCCCTAAATATAACTTAGTTAACCTAACTAAACATCAACTAACACTTGGAATTGAACTAGTACCCCCCCCCATCCTAACCGGCCCCAAACTAGAGGGGACACACTTGTCCTTCGTAATCTTATTTTAATCTAAGATGTTGGATATCTAAACTACACATGGACCATTGGATGTAGAAGTTGCATTTTGCCTATAAGTATCATCACTTGCTCACTAGATCATTTGTCACAACAACACAAGTTCACACATCTCTCTCTCCCTCTTGCTCCAAGTCTCGGCCCAAACCCCTCCCCCTCTACATCCATTTTCGAGTTTGATCATCCCCATTCCAAGGTTATACAAGTGTCAAGGGTCACGCATTAGGAAGCTCGGAGCAAACGGAAGGCGAAGGACCTCTCTATCTAGCTTTTATCCACCTCTTTTGCGCATAGATTCTTCCCTAGCCTCGAGCTAGAGGTATAATGCTTAAAACACTCTCTCGAACTATTCTAAAGTGGTTAATATGTTATGTAACGGTTAAAATTCGGAAACTTGCAATTTGAAGCACAAAAGTCTACTAAAAACATGAATAATGTTGGTTAAAAGTTCACTAGTTGTGTAAATGTTGTAGTATTGATTTTGTGTGGTTATCTAGACCCGATCTATGTTGTGGTAGCTCGGATCATCATTTAACCCGGTTTGGTTAAGGTCATGGATCTTGACATAAGCTTGTTTTGAAAGAAACAAGGGTTAAAGGGTGAAACTCTACCACACGCGAATCATGAACTTGTGTAAAAATGTTTTACTTATGGAATAGTGTTTAAAACTAGCAGATCTACGTATCTGCAAGTGGTATTTTCGAAAGACCAAGTGTCAAAGAAAATCATGTTTTCTAAAAATAAATCTTACATTAACAAGTATGATTTTTATAAACCACAAGTGTGTAAACACTTGTGAAATGAAAAGTCTCGACAAAATAACAATCTTTGTAAAAGACGACAAGAAGTTGTAAAGATGGATTTACTCTAAAAACGAGGTTTTTACGAGATCAAATTACTTTATATAAAGATCCACAAAATATAATGGGATTTACACTATAGTTTCGGAAAAACTACAAGTTCATGTACTTATGCGATTTATATACTTGTCGACTAGTTTGATGTGTCGGAAATTGCTTGATTGACTAAAGAAGTTGTTGAAATTGATTTTGTAAAGAAAATGATACGCTTGAAAGCGTGGCCACCTCCAGTTACAGAGGAAACTCTGGCGAAATTTTCCTAAAAACCTAACACTTAAAATTATTTACACTACAAGTGTTAGAATTATTTTCGACATGTTTTCGAAATATAAATTTCGCCATGACTTTATTTACAAATATCGGAGGTGGGATTTTCACAAAACTAAACGTGATAAATATATGTTTAGTAAATATATTTTCACCACACTGTTTATGATTATTTTATGAAAAATACATAAATATTATTTTAGAGTAAAAATAATATTTACGAACGTTAACAGATCCAAAATAATACGAACGCTTACACGATAACTATATAAGTTACACCGGTAATTACTATTACCACTCGAACGCTAAAACGTAACTTACGCTTTATGCGGAAATATTTATGAACACGTATTTTATCGACGTATTATTTTTTTTGGGGAAAATTATGTGGAATGGAAATATAATATTTTTGAGAAAAATATTTATATTTTGGAATTAGAAATAAAAATATATTAAGTGAGACTTAATGATATAATTTGAACGCACATGTATTAAATCCCCCATCCTTGGGAAGGAGATTAACTACCAAGTATATACGAAAAGTAAACACGGAATAGTTGTTTAACTATTTCCCAAAAACGTAAACTATAAAGCTAAGGCACGGCCGTCCGTCTAATAGAATTAGCACATGTAGGTCGTTGCACAGCTGCCTGATTTGGAGTACTTGGTAGAGACGCACCGACTGTGAGTTCATGTCCCCCTTTTCTCTTAACTGTTTTCAGTTTTCTAAAACTGCGGGGGTGAAATACATGTTACTATGATTACGAGTACTTTTTACATGGTATGGTTAGCGTAAGGAGGGTTACTACTTAGATCATGTGAGTGGGTAGGCGGGAACTGGAGGCCATTAATCCTCATTGTAGGACCGAGGGACGTAAGCGGTAGATCTATTTGGGTGTAGCGAGCCCAACCCCAGGTCCAGCATAACGGACCTCGGGGTGACTTTGTGCCCCGACGCAAAATCGCAAGGGTTGAGTCTTCCTACTTGCACTTCACACGTATCAATGGCCTTGCAAACCATTGGTGATCTCTTTTTTTCCTTATTTGCTACATACCAGGATTTTGATAACTACAAAGGTTTATTTACTCACTTTCGCATGAACTCGCTCAACATTATTGTTGATTTTTCAACTTACATGTATTTCAGGGAATTAAAGATCTGGCACGGTATGGCACGTTTTCCCGCTGCACTAGTTTCCGAGGTCATCCGGGGTTTAGGGAATGTGACTCTTTCCTGGACAAGTCATAGTCTTTAAACCATATTTATGTTTTGTTTGTTTGTTGAACAATGTTATGGTTATTAGGGTGTTTTCCCGTCAAGAAAATGGTATTGTATTTGGGTTTTTAAAACTTAATGGATGATCTTGCATGTTTTTAATTCATATAGCTTTGTTATGATTAAGCTATGGTATTAAGAAGTCACACCAAATTAACCACGCTTCCGCAAAAGCCAGGGTGTGACAGCTTGGTATCAGAGCTCCGATCATAGCGAACTAGGATTCCTTCTCGAGTCTAGACTATGATCACTAGGGCTCTCACGAAAACATTTTTACTACATACCACTCAAGTCCAGATCCAAAACCTTTTTATAAACAAATGTTGAGCACATTTTATTATTTTTAGGCTCAGTCTTGGAGGCTGAGGCTCGGTCTTGGAGGCCGAGGCTCGATCTTGGAGATCGAGGTAGATGTTTATTGTTTTAGGCTCAGTCTTGGAGGCTGAGGCTCGGTCTTGGAGGCCGAGGCTCGATCTTAGAGATCGAGGTAGATGTTTGTTGTTTTAGGCTCAGTCATGGAGGCTGAGGCTCGGTCTTGGAGGCTGAGGCTCGATCTTAGAGATCGAGGTAGATGGCTAGTGAGAGTAGGAAGAGTAGGCTCAGTCATGAAGGCTGAGGCTCGGTCATGGAGGCCGAGGCTCGATCTAGGAGGTCGAGGTGGATGATAGAGCAGTCTTAGAGACTGGGAAGAATTTGGCTAGTGGGACTAGGAATGTCAGTCTAGGAGACTGGGAGGCTAGTGGGACTAGGAAAATTGTGTGGTTTCTTACTTGGTGACTTATGTGATTACTTGATTGTATGACTGATTATTTGTGCATATTTGTGTTTATGTTACAGACTCATGGACTCGCCCGGTACCGGCGATTCGGACACCACCGGACCTATACCTGTAGTATCTGATGACCTGCCATCCTCAGAGCACGAGGTGCACACTTCTGATTACACCAGCACTGACGAGGACGATTTTCAGCCCTTCGCACTACCTGAGGGTGCTGATGAGCCTGTAGATGGCCCTCCCGCTGAGTACCTACCGTTAGTAGAGATTCCGGCTCCTATACCCTTAGCCGTTTATCCTGCGTATGATTTACTCCTTGACGCCGAGGCTGACGGCGATATTGACCTGTATGACGATGAGCCCATAGAGGATGATGATCTTCTCGAGGATGAGATCCAGGGCGAGGCCCTTCTTCCTGCTGGCGATCTTCTGATGATCGCTGATGCTCCCGCCGAGGATTCGCCTGCGCATTCTCCGGTCCCAGACTCCTTTGAGTCTGTGGCATCTGCACCTTCCCACCCTTTGAGCGCACAACACTTATCGCATGGTTCGGACCCCGACTAGGCATCCTCTGTTGCTCCTATTCCCAGTTTTGCGTTTGACCATGATGACGTGGAGGATTCTGATCCTATCTTTCCCCCGGGATTCGACCCGGATCATGATATAGAGTTCATACCGATGGATCAGCCCATGGAGGATCCAGCTGACCCAGTCGATCCTATCGACCCCGAGTTCGATTTCGAGATGGCTTTTGATGATCCAGAGCCTGCCATCACCCCTGAGCAGGCAGCCGCTCTAGACCCTATGCCTGAGCATGACCCCGTACATGCTGGCATCCCTGTTGAGCCTGTTCTAGCTGACCCGCCTATCGGTGATCACCTTATGGATGTCCCACTGCTGGAGGATGATCACGTCATTGCTGCCGACCCTGTTGTTCCCCCACCTGTTGTTGATATACCCGTTGACCATCATGTCGATCACATTGCACCTGTTCACCCTATTGTTGCTCCCCCACCTGATCCCGTTCCACTAGAGCCTGAGCATGCACTATTCGCGGCACACATGGATCCACCGGACGAGTACGCACAGCACGGGTGGATTCCTGCTGATGAGGATGTTCCACCTATTCCCCCACACCACACTGATACACGACATGTTGACTTCTCTTTTCAGGTTCCTCAGTTTGTACCTCCAGCGAGACCTGGAGAGGGTTCGTCGGCCCATCCCTTTGGACATATACCGACATCTGTTCCTGTTATGCCACAGTTTCCATCTGTTGTACCCCATGTCTCTCCTTTTCATGTGGCACCTTTTGATCCCACCAGTACGCCATTCCTTTGGCCGTCACCGCCTGTCATGCCACCTACTGATCCTTACCATCCATTCCATATGGGACACACTATAGAGGACGTTTTGATGTCTTTCGTTTTTCAGCATGAGTCACACACACAGCGCATCTAGGAGCTTGAGAGAGCTCAGCTTCCACCATGCCAGTGCCATGGTCAGACACACTCTCCCTTGCAGCCCTCTCGACCTGTACCCCCAGATTATGCTGCACGTCTCTTTGCTTTAGAGCAGCAGGTTGCTTCATTCATCCGTACTCAGAGAGCCATGGAGGAGGACTGGCTCCAGTTACGTCGTTTGTTTTACACTCACTTTCCCCCTCCTCCAGCGCCATCTGTATAGAGCTCATCAGTACTGTTTGGGTAGATATTGGTGAGAGGACCGCGATTGCTTTTGACTGCACAGCCTTTTTGGAGACTACATGATGCTTCTGACTTTTGTTGACATATATTTGATGTATTTGACACTGACTTGATATAGTTTTTGGAAAGGGGTGATGTAGCCCCTAGTTGATTGATGATTGTATGACACAGTGATGTACTAATACACTTACTACGTGGTCTCGATATAAAGCAATCGCAGTATTCTCATCATATTTGATTCGCTTGATTGCTTATTTATATTTCTATGACATGGGATGTTGTGTGATTAGTATTTGTGATATATTTATAACATGAGATGTTATGTGCTATTACTATTACTATATACGTACGCTTCATTATGGCCTGACCGACGTAAACACATCTTTAGAAGATGCCGCCAAGACGTCAACAACAGCAAATGCCTACGACTCAGGAAGAACTACAGCAAGTCATTGCTGCTGCCATTGCTCAATACGCTGCCTCTCAAGGAGGAATGAGTGGAAGCAACTCTGGCAACACTGGCAACAATAACAATCCACCTCATGGGTGCACCTACAAGCAGTTCTTGGACTGCAAGCCCGTAAACTTTGATGGCACAGGAGGTGCTGTCGCTTTTGTCCGCTGGGCTGAGAAAACAGAATCCGTTCTTCGCATGAGCAAATGCGCACTGGATCAGCAAGTCACCTATATCTCTAGGCTATTTTTGGATGGAGCCCTATCCTGGTGGAATTTGCAAGTACAGACACTTGGCGAAGCTGCTGCTTACGCGCTGACCTGGACCGAACTGAAGGAACTCATGCGCAAAAAGTACTGCTCCCGCGCTGAAATCCAGAGATTAGAGACCGAGTTCTGGCATCTGAAAATGGAAGGTCCAAAGATAGCAGAGTATGTTCAGAGCTTCCACGACTTGTCGCATGTGGTACCCTACATGGTCACTCCTGAGTTTAAGAGAATTGAACGCTTCATTTGGGGATTAGCTCCTCAAATCATAAGCATGGTGACTTCCTCCAAACCTGCAACTATCACTGAAGCCATTGATTTGAGCGTGGCTCTCACGGAGGAGGCAATTCGTTTGAACAAGTTTGATGAAGTTGAGCCAAAGAAGAAAGAGACTCATGTGGAGTCACCTGGAGGAAACAAGCGAAAGTTTTCGAACTTCAAGCAGGGCACCGGGGTGGTGGTTAAGAAAGGAGAATCAAGTATGCCAGTTCAGGATACAACTGGTGGTAGGAGGAAGGGTAAGGGATATATGGGTGCACATCCCAAGTGTAACTCTTGCTAACGCCATCACTCTGGTCGATGCGGGCCAAAAGTATGTGAAGCTTGTGGAAAGACGGGTCACATGAAGGATTCCTGTTGGGCTAGCGCTGGCCGGGGAGGCCAAGGAGGAATTGGGAATGGAAATAATCGTGGTAGTATTGGGAATCGCCCACAAGGAAACAATGGAGGTGATGGGAATCGGGTCAATAATGCAAACCAAGTGGGCACTATGAATCGTAATCAGAGGAACAATCAAGCTGGAAACGGTGGTGGAAATGGGCAGAGACCCGGATGTTTAAACTGTGGTGATCTTGGGCACTACAAGAGGAATTGCCCGGAATTAAACCAAGCCCGCGGAAGGGTTTTCAACATAGAAGCAAGGGAAGCGCGCCAGGATCCCAATGTTGTCACTGGTACGTTCCCTGTAAACCAACGCTATGCATCCGTTTTATTTGATACTGGCGCCGATTATAGCTTCGTGTCGTTAGAATTTAAGAATATGCTTGGTTTAGCCGCTAGTAAGTTAGATATTCCGTACACGATCGAATTGGCGAATGGGAAGTTAGTAGAAGCTAACGAAGTGATTCGAGGATGCGTAATTGAATTGGGAGAGCGTGAGTTCGCTCTAGATCTACTACCAGTCCAGTTGGGAAGCTTCGACGTGGTAGTAGGAATGGATTGGTTATCAAGTAACAAGGCCGAGATAGTTTGTCATGAAAAGGTTGTTCGTATCCCAACCGAAGATGGCGAGACAATTGTGGTTCACGGAGAGAAGCGTGAGACGCCATTAAGAATTATTAGCTGCCTGAAAGCAAGAAAGTGTTTGCAGAAAGGATGTGTTGCTTTTCTGGCACACATTGTAGATAAGAAAGCTGAAGAACCGAAGATCGAAGGCATCCCTGTCGTGAGGGAGTACCCAGAAGTCTTCCCAAAAGATTTGCCTGGCTTGCCGCCTCAAAGGCAAGTGGAGTTCCGCATTGACTTAGTTCCAGGCGCCGTGCCTGTGGCTAAGGCACCGTACAGACTTGCTCCGTCTGAGATGCAGGAACTGTCGACACAACTTCAAGAGTTGTTAGACAAGGGATTCATCCGACCGAGCTTCTCGCCTTGGGGAGCTCCAGTTTTGTTTGTCAAGAAGAAGGATGGTAGTTTCCGTATGTGCATTAACTACAGAGAGTTGAACAAGCTGACGATCAAGAATAGGTATCCTCTGCCAAGGATTGATGATCTGTTCGACCAACTTCAAGGTTCAAGCTTCTATTCGAAGATCGATTTGCGATCTGGTTACCATCAGCTAAGGATACAAGAGGAGAGTATCCCGAAGACAGCCTTCAGAACTCGTTATGGACACTACGAGCTCCTCGTTATGTCGTTTGGGTTGACAAACGCACCTGCAATGTTCATGGATCTAATGAATCGAGTTTGTAAGCCGTACTTGGATAAGTTCGTGATTGTATTCATCGATGATATTCTGATTTACTTAAAGACGAAGGCTGAGCACGAGTAGCATTTAAGAGCCATTCTGGAGCTGCTAAAGAAGGAACAGCTATACGCCAAATTCGCTAAGTGCGAGTTCTGGCTAAGAGAAGTGCAATTCCTTGGGCACGTGGTAAATGGAGATGGAATCCACGTGGATCCAACCAAGATAGAGGCGATCAAGGATTGGGAAACGCCAAAGACGCCGACCGAGATTCGGCAATTCTTGGGTTTGGCTGGCTATTACCGAAGGTTCATTGAGAATTTTTCCAAGATCGCTCAACCATTGACGCTCCTCACGCAGAAAGACAAGAAGTTTGATTGGGGAATCAAACAGGAAGAAGCATTTCAGATATTGAAAGATAAGCTTTGCAACGCGCCAATCTTAGCCCTACCAGAGGGTACAGATGATTTTGTGGTATACTGCGATGCATCGCGTCAAGGAGTGGGTTGTGTGTTGATGCAACGACAAAAGGTTATTGCCTACGCGTCACGCCAGTTGAAGGTACATGAAAAGAACTATACCACACACGATTTAGAGCTTGGCGCAGTGATTTTTGCATTAAAGATCTGGAGACACTACCTTTATGGTACGAAGTGCACAATCTTTACAGATCACAAGAGCCTCCAGCATATATTCAACCAGAAGGAGTTGAATATGAGGCAAAGACGGTGGGTTGAACTGTTGAATGATTACGACTGCGAGATTAAGTATCATCCAGGGAAGGCGAATGTGGTCGCCGATGCCCTAAGTCGAAAAGAGAGAATCAAGCCCATAAGGGTTAGGGCTTTGGAGATGGTTATTCGAACCGATTTTCCTCTGCGCATTCCTGTCGCGCAGAAAGAAGCTCTCAAGGAAAGAAACCTTGAAGAAGAATATCTCCGTGGGATGGAGAAGTTAATGGTACCAAACAAGGAAGGAACATTATGTTTTGAGAAAAGGATTTGGGTTCTTTTGTTTGGAGGCTTAAGGAAGGTTATTTTCGATGAAGCTCACAAGTCGCGGTACTCTATCCACCCTGGAGCGGATAAGATGTACCAGGATCTTAAAGATTATTATTGGTGGCCTAGGATGAAAGGCGATGTGGCTGTTTATGTGAGCAAATGTTTAACTTGCGCTAAGGTTAAAGCGGAATACTAGAAGCCTTCAGGACTTCTGCAACAACCAGAGATTCCCAAGTGGAAGTGGGAACAAATCTCCATGGATTTTGTTACGAAATTGCCAAGAACGCCGAGAGGCCATGACACTATCTGGGTGATAGTGGATCGATTAACGAAGTCAGCACACTTCTTACCTATCCGAGAAAAGGATAATATGAGCAAATTGGCCGAAATTTACATGAGAGAAATTGTTACACGCCATGGAGTGCCTCTCTCGATTATCTCCGATAGAGACGGAAGGTTCGTGTCAAGGATATGGCAATCCTTCCAAGAAGCTTTTGGCTCGAAGTTGAATATGAGCACCGCGTTTCACCCGCAGACCGACGGTCAAAGCGAGCGGACGATTCAGACGTTGGAGGACATGCTGAGAGCGTGTGTTATGGATTTGGGCGGTAGCTGGGATAAGCATTTGCCTCTGGTTGAGTTTTCATACAACAACAGCTACCATACCAGTATTGGTGCCGCGCCATTCGAAGCTTTATATGGGCGCAAGTGCAGATCACCGCTCTGTTGGTCTGACACCGGTGATAGACAGTTGGTTGGTCCTGATGTAGTCCAGGAAACCACTGATAAGATTGCACAGATACGAGATCGCATCAGTGCGGCTCGTGACCGGCAGAAAGCCTACGCGGATCGAAGCAGGAAACCTCTAGAGATTGAGGTTGGTGATATGGTTTTGTTGAAAGTATCACCCTGGAAGGGGGTGGCACGCTTTGGGAAGCGTGGGAAGTTGAATCCGCGATATATTGGTCCGTTCAGGATTTTGGAAAGAATTGGTACCGTAGCATACAAGCTGGACTTACCTGCTGAACTAAATGGTGTTCACGATACATTTCATGTATCCAATCCGAAGAAAAGTCCAACACAAGATACCGTTGCCATTCCTACCGACGAAATTCATGTTGACGACACGCTCCACTTCGTTGAAGAACCTGTTGAGGTCACGGATTGGAAAGTGAACAAGACCCGCCGGAGCAGTGTCAAGCTCGTCAAGGTTCGTTGGAATGCCCGCCATGGTCCTGAATTCACCTGGGAGCGTGAGGACCGAATGAAAGAAAAATACCCCCATCTATTTCCCAAGAACCCTGCTTCTACAAGCAAAACTTAAAATTTCGGGACGAAATTTTTCTAACGGGGGGAGAATGTGACAACCCTCACTAAACCAGGTATCCGTACGATTTAATTAATAATTTATTTGCTGCTTAATTACTGTGCTTACTTGAAATTACTGATGAACTGCTACTTGACTGTTGATACTTGTACATACTTGCATCATACTTTATTTACTGTCACTACATTACTTACATACTGAACCCTAGTGACAAACATGATGCACAAAAGCACAGTAGCACTATGAACGGATAACCTATTGAACATGCTGATAAAGCCAGCATCAGGCAGATACTGCCTCTAAGGCCTGTATGAGCCAGAAATATTTTACTACACCCATAGTGAGTGTAGGGATACAAGGGTTGTAGAACTGCGTCTCTAGGAATAAGTTACGATGACTGGATGTGCCTAAAATATACACTGAGCACAGAACACAGCACTTTAATTAACAAATTCAGCTTTTAGCTAGCTAATAAAGTGCCAAAACATGAGGAAAATATTCCTGACACCTTGGGGAATAAGTTGTGTCACTAAAAATGGTATTTACGACACTTAAAAGCTTTGTTAAGCGCTTTAACGGATTACTATCCAACCGAAGAACCGGATTATACCCGGAACATAAAAATATTGACATTAACAATATTGGTCTTTTTCTGAGCCAGTTAGGGTCCCTGAACACCCTAACACCCGCGTTAAAGCACAACACATGACTAACCAAGTTAATCCCTAAATCTAACTTAGTTAACCTAACTAAACATCAACTAACACTTGGAATTGAACTAGTAACCCCCCCCCATCCTAACCGGCCCCAAACTAGAGGGGACACACTTGTCCTTCTTAATCTTATTTTAATCTAAGATGTTGGATATCTAAACTACACATGGACCATTGGACGTAGAAGTTGCATTTTGCCTATAAGTATCATCACTTGCTCACTAGATCATTTGTCACAACAACACAAGTTCACACATCTCTCTCTCCCTCTTGCTCCAAGTCTCGGCCGAAACCCCTCCCCCTCTACATCCATTTCGAGTTTGATCATCCCCATTCCAAGGTTATACAAGTGTCAAGGGTCACGCATTAGGAAGCTCGGAGCAAACGAAAGGCGAAGGACCTCTCTATCTAGCTTTTATCCACCTCTTTTGCGCATAGATTCTTCCCTAGCCTCGAGCTAGAGGTATAATGCTTAAAACACTCTCTCGAACTATTCTAAAGTGGTTAATATGTTATGTAACGGTTAAAATTCGGAAACTTGCAATTTGAAGCACAAAAGTCTACTAAAAACATGAATAATGATGGTTAAAAGTTCACTAGTTGTGTAAATGTTGTAGTATTGATTTTGTGTGGTTATCTAGACCCGATCTATGTTGTGGTAGCTCGGATCATCATTTAACCCGGTTTGGTTAAGGTCATGGATCTTGACATAAGCTTGTTTTGAATGAAACAAGGGTTAAAGGGTGAAACTCTACCACACGCGAATCATGAACTTGTGTAAAAATGTTTTACTTATGGAATAGTGTTTAAAACTAGCAGATCTACGTATCTGCAAGTGGTATTTTCGAAAGACCAAGTGTCAAAGAAAATCATGTTTTCTAAAAATAAATCTTACATTAACAAGTATGATTTTTATAAACCACAAGTGTGTAAACACTTGTGAAATGAAAAGTCTCGACAAAATAACAGTCTTTGTAAAAGATGACAAGAAGTTGTAAAGATGGATTTACTCTAAAAATGAGGTTTTTACGAGATCAAATTACTTTATATAAAGATCCACAAAATATAATGGGATTTACACTATAGTTTCGGAAAAACTACAAGTTCATGTACTTATGCGATTTATATACTTGTCGACTAGTTTGATGTGTCGGAAATTGCTTGATTGACTAAAGAAGTTGTTGAAATTGATTTTGTAAAGAAAATGATACACTTGAAAGCGTGGCCACCTCCAGTTACAGAGGAAACTCTGGCGAAATTTTCCTAAAAACCTAACACTTAAAATTATTTACACTACAAGTGTTAGAATTATTTTTGACATGTTTTCGAAATATAAATTTCGCCATGACTTTATTTACAAAATATCGGAGGTGGGATTTTCACAAAACTAAACGTGATAAATATATGTTTAGTAAATATATTTTCACCACACTGTTTATGATTATTTTGTGAAAAATACATAAGTATTATTTTAGAGTAAAAATAATATTTACGAACGTTAACAGATCCAAAATAATACGAACGCTTACACGATAACTATATAAGTTACACCGGTAATTACTATTACCACTCGAACGCTAAAACGTAACTTACGCTTTATGCGGAAATATTTATGAACACGTATTTTATCGACGTATTATTTTTTTGGGGGAAAATTATGTGGAATGGAAATATAATATTTTTGAGAAAAATATTTATATTTTGGAATTAGAAATAAAAATATATTAAGTGAGACTTAATGATATAATTTGAACGCACATGTATTAAATCCCCCATCCTTGGGAAGGAGATTAACTACCAAGTATATACGAAAAGTAAACACGGAATAGTTGTTTAACTATTTCCCAAAAACGTAAACTATAAAGCTAAGGCACGGCCGTCCGTCTAATAGAATTAGCACATGTAGGTCGTTGCACAGCTGCCTGATTTGGAGTACTTGGTAGAGACGCACCGACTGTGAGTTCATGTCCCCCTTTTCTCTTAACTGTTTTCAGTTTTCTAAAACTGCGGGGGTGAAATACATGTTACTATGATTACGAGTACTTTTTACATGGTATGGTTAGCGTAAGGAGGGTTACTACTTAGATCATGTGAGTGGGTAGGCGGGAACTGGAGGCCATTAATCCTCATTATAGGACCGAGGGACGTAAGCGGTAGATCTATCTGGGTGTAGCGAGCCCAACCCCAGGTCCAGCATAACGGACCTCGGGGTGACTTTGTGCCCCGACGCAAAATCGCAAGGGTTGAGTCTTCCTACTTGCACTTCACACGTATTAATGGCCTTGCAAATCATTGGTGATCTCTTTTTTTCCTTATTTGCTACATACCAGGATTTTGATAATTACAAAGGTTTATTTACTCACTTTCGCATGAACTCGCTCAACATTATTGTTGATTTTTCAACTTACATGTATTTCAGGGAATTAAAGATCTGGCACGGTATGGCACGTTTTCCCGCTGCACTAGTTTCCGAGGTCATCCGGGGTTTAGGGAATGTGACTCTTTCCTGGACAAGTCACAGTCTTTAAACCATATTTATGTTTTGTTTGTTTGTTGAACAATGTTATGGTTATTAGGGTGTTTTCCCGTCAAGACAATGGTATTGTATTTTGGTTTTTAAAACTTAATGGATGATCTTGCATGTTTCTAATTCATATAGCTCTGTTATGATTAAGCTATGGTATTAAGAAGTCACACCAAATTAACCACGCTTCCGCAAAGCCAGGGTGTGACACTGACTATCCCCCACCTCTGCCCAACAGAGAGGTGACCGGCATTTACGCCCGTACAATGCCTCGAATTGAGCGGCTTGGATGCTGGTGTGATAACTGTTATTGTAAGAAAACTCCACTAAAGGGAGATGCTTTTCCCAGCTGTTGCCGAAATCAATGACACATGCCCGAAGCATGTCTTCTAGAGTTTGAATCGTTCGTTCAGACTGTCCATCCGTCTGAGGGTTATAAGCCGTGCTCATGTCTAAGCGAGAGCCAAAAGCTTTGTGCATAGCTTGCCATAGTTCTGACGTGAATCGTGCATCGCGATCCGAAATGATAGAGGTGGGCACCCCGTGCCTTGAGACTACTTCTTTCAAGTATATGTCTGCTAGAGTGGAAAACTTGTCAGTTTCTTTGATTGCTAAGAAGTGAGCAGACTTGGTGAGTCGATCCACGATCACCCAAATAGTATCGTTCCCGCGCTGGGATCTAGGTAGGCCTGTAACGAAATCCATGGAAATTTCCTCCCATTTGCATTGTGGTATCTTTCGTTGTTGGAGTAGACCTGCTGGTTTCTGATACTCTGCCTTGACTTTTGCACAAGTCAAGCACTTGCCGACGTAGGTCGCGGATGTGGGCCTTCATGCTAGGCCACCAATACGTAGTTCTGATGTCGTGGTACATTTTATCCGACCCTGGATGTACCGAGTAGCGAGACTTGTGCGCTTCGGCCATCACAAGTTCGCGTAGACCGCCATAAAGTGGGACCCAAATACGCCCCGTTACATAGTAGGCGCCGTCTGCCTTCTGTTCTAACCGTTGCCGTGAGCCGCGTAGGGCTTCAGCCCTGACGTTTTCCGGTTTCAATGCTTCCACCTGAGCATCTCGTATCTGTGCAGGAAGGCTAGACTGAATCGTAAGCTGTAGTGCTCGTACGCGTCTAGGTAGAGTGTCTTTTCGACTGAGGGCGTCCGCCACAACATTGGCTTTGCCTGGATGGTACTTGATAGCGCATTCGTAATCGTTAAGTAGTTCAACCCATCGACGTTGACGCATGTTCAAATCCTTTTGCTTGAAGATATGCTCGAGACTCCTGTGATCGGTGTAAATAGTGCACTTGGTACCGTACAGTTAGTGTCGCCATATCTTAAGCGCGAAAACAACAGCTCCCAGCTCTAAATCGTGCGTCGTTTGGTTCCGTTCGTGAACCTTGAGTTGACGAGAAGCGTAAGCAATGACCTTGTCACGCTGCATTAACACACATCCAAGACCCTGGATGGATGCATCACAGTATACTACAAAATCGTCTGTGCCCTCTGGTAATGAGAGGATAGGTGCACTGCAAAGTCTATCCTTTAGGTGCTGAAAGCAGTTTCCTGAGTGTTGCCCCAATGGTAGGTGACACCCTTCTGTGTCAGTAGTGTAAGCGGCTGTGCAATCTTTGAGAAGTCTTTGATGAACCGTCTGTAATATCCCGCCAAACCCAAGAATTGGCGTATTTCCGTTGGTGTACGTGGTGCAGGCCAGTTTCGGATCGAATCTACCTTGGATGGATCAACATGGATCCCATCCTTGTTTACTACGTGGCCTAGAAAGTGGACTTCACGAAGCCAGAAGTCGCATTTCGAAAACTTGGCGTACAGCTGTTCCTTTCGAAGGAGTTCCAAGATCAATCGTAGATGCTGCTCATGTTCCTCCTGACTATTGGAGTAGATTAGGATGTCGTCGATGAAGACAATGACGAACTTGTCAAGATAGGGTTTGCACACCCTGTTCATTAAATCCATGAATACGGCAGGCGCGTTCGTTAACCCGAACGGCATGACAAGAAACTCGTAGTGACCGTAGCGAGTTCTGAATGCGGTTTTGGATACGTCCTCATCCCGGACTCTCAGTTGATGGTATCCTGACCTCAAGTCTATCTTGGAGTAATAACACGACCCTTGCAAATGGTCGAATAAGTCGTCTATGCGCGGAAGAGGATAACGATTCTTTACCGTCACCTTGTTCAACTCACGGTAGTCTATGCACATCCTGAAGGTACCGTCCTTCTTTTTTCACAAATAACACTGGAGCTCCCCAAGGCGAAGAGCTTGGACGAATAAAGCCCTTTTCCAAGAGCTCTTGTAGCTGCTTTGACAGTTCCTCCAGTTCAGTTGGAGCTAAACGATACGGTGCTCGAGCTATGGGTGCTGCTCCTGGAGCGAGCTCGATTTGAAATTCGACTTGGCGATGAGGCGGTAAACCAGGCAAATCTTCAGGAAACACCTGAGGATAATCGTGTACAACTGGAATGTCTTCCAATTTCTTTTCTTTTGCTGATGCATCAGTGACAAGTGCTAGAATGGCGGTGTGACCCTTCCGCAAACATTTATGAGCCTTCAAGTAAGAGATGATGCCAACCACAGCACCACTCTTGTCGCCTTGAACTTCGAGAGGTTCTTGACTAGAACATGGAATACGAATGATCTTCTCGCTGCATAAGATTTCTGCCTGATGTTGGGATAACCAATCCATCCCAATAATGATATCAAAACTACCCAAGACGATGGGAATAAGGTCGATGGAGAAAGTTTGACCGACTAAAACAATACTACAACCCCTGACTACTTGCGTGGCTTCTAGACTCTTACCATTAGCTAATTCTACTACATGTTTGGTGGTTAAGAGTGTTGGTGCACGTTTTAACAATTTACTGGCTTTCACAGATATATAACTTGTATCCGCACCCGAATCAAATAAAACAGTAACATAAATATCGTCGAGGGGAAACTTACCCATAACCACAGTGGGATCGTTCATTGCGTCTCCTCGTCCCAACACGAATGCACGCCCCCTTGCTTCGTTCCCATTGTTGTTGTTGTTCCCACCGTTGTTACCATTGCCCTGGTGATTGTTGTTGTTACGATTCCGGTTCTGGTTCAACTGAGGGCAATCACGTTTGTAATGACCTTCTGCCCCACACTGGAAACACCCCCGGTTTCCATGTTGTGGCTGTTGCTGTGGGTTCTGTGGAGCTGGTAGTTGCGGTTGCTGGTTCTGATTCGCAGGCCGTGAGCTCCTACAGTCTTTGGCCTCGTGACCCATCTTGAGACACCTTTGGCAACGACCCTTATTGCACTGGCCGCTATGGTGCCTGTTACAGTTGTGGCACTTTGGTTGATTTCCTTGGTATCTTCTCTGTCTATGACAACCAGAGGATTGCTGACTAGGACTCTGGTAGTGGTCAGTCTTCTGCTGCTGAGCTTGAGACTGAACTGTTGCTGAACCTTTGCTAGAATCCCCCTCCCACTTTCTTTTGTTGTCACTGGGAGTAGTAGGAGTAGCGGCTGAAGTGGTAGCACTGATGCGTTTTGGCAGCTTGTTCTGTTCCACCGCCTGATCCGTGAGGCGATGAGCAAGACGCTGAATGTCTTGGATGTTGTCGAGGTTAGCCGATGTAACATGGCTCTGAATTTCTGATGCTAGACCCTTGAGGTATAACTCGATACGCTTGATTGGAGGGTCTACCATGGTTGGACACAAGATGGCCAGTTCATTCGACCGTTTCGTATAAGCTTCAATCTCTGACCCCGTCATTTTCAAATGATAAAGCTCCACTTCTAACTTGTGGATGTCGTCGCGTGTGCAGTATTCCCTCTTAATGAGTTCTTTAAAATCGTTCCATGGGGTGGCGTTAGCAGCTGCCAACCCTAGGATCTGTACTTGCGCGTTCCACCAGGTTAGCGCGATTCCTTCCAAAGTACCAGTGGCGTACTTGACCCTGCGAGCCTCAGGGCATTCACACATCTCGAACACTGACTCGAGCTTCTCAAACCAATGGAGTAGTCCCACTGCTCCTTCCGTGCCACTGAACGTGCTTGGACGACAGTCCATGAAGTTCTTGAATGTGCAGACAGGTTGCTGTGTGGGTTGACCTATTGTGTACGAATAGGACAAGGTTTAAACACGAGAGTTGGTTTAGGAGTGTAGGATCTAAAGACCCTAGTGTGTGCTAAGACTACAGGATATACCTCCTGCTTGTGCGGCTGCAAGTGCCGTAGCAACTTGTTCGTTAATGAGAGCCGTCAACTGGGCTTGAGTCATGTTAATTCGTCCAGACATGTTCTTCATAGTAAAAGTAGCGTAAGTGAGAATGGTTCGCGAGTAGTGCGATGACAGAAAAGTGTAAGCACGTAAGTGTTCTCAGGCAATAGTGTCATGTGTATCTAAGCGTAATACGAGCAAAGTTCTATATAGTTCTAGCATGCAGGTAATGCACATAAACCATATTACCTAGGATGTCGAGTCTTGCACGTGGAGCGAAGCGTCGTTGTGGATCGTTGAGAGTACTGTTCTGGTTATAGTCTGGTTTTAATAAAACGTTTTACCATATTAAAACCTAGTTCTCTATAACCAATGGCTCTGATACCAATCTGTCACACCCCCAAAATCAACCCGCGGAGTACCACCGCTTGGAGGCGTGACATGACCAGGATCAAGCCACCAATCATAACATAGCATTTAATAATAAAAGTAGATAATGTAATTCATCACGACATGATTGATGTTCAAAACCAAACTTTGTTTAAGTAGCGGAAGCATGTAAGTAAACCCAACATAAATAATAATGTATGAAATGTCATAAGTGTTTTATTAAGCATTCATGATCCATGCCCACAACGACCTGCTCCTCCTTGTGCAAGCTCCATAAGTACCTAAGGTCCTGCAAGGCATGCAACATAGAGTCAACAACTAGTTGAGCGAGTTCACAGAAAGTAAGTTCAAAATAGCAAATCGTATGTTCATTTAGTGGGGGCTTCCCACGTATGTATGTACTAATAGAGGGGGTTTCCCATGGTCATATGTATCACTAGTGGGGGATTCCCACGTTTATCTTTACTAATGGGGGCTTCCCATGTTTGTATTTACTAGTGGGGGTTTTCCACGTTTATCTTTACTAATGGGGGCTTCCCATGTTTGTATTTACTAGACTATTCGCAACCATGTGTTCTTCTTAAACCGAGAACAGGAATACGTACAAGGTCACGTAGGATTTACGTGAGTGCCCTTCCCCGAGGACAGTGGTACGTGTGGGGTTTACGTAGGATTTACGTAAGTGTCCTTCCGACCCGGAAGACAGTAGTAGGTATTAGTTTACGTAGGTTTTACGTAAGTGTCCTCCCGACCCGGAGACATTGGTAGATACTAGGTTACGTAGGTTTTACGTAAGTGTCCTGACTATCCTGAGGACGATGGTCTATAGTCTAGCAATTGCGTAAGTACAAGTAAACATCCAATTCAAAACTTCCAACCCAATTCCCACCCGGGAATTCCATGCCTTGGCTGTGTGAACTCACCTTGGTTTGCTCGGCAGATACACAAAAAGGGTTTCTTGAACTATGAGTGGTCAACCACGTCCTAACAGGGTTACCATACAAGTCAGGTTTTGACTCAAATAATGCACGTATGTTTCACACAAGTTAACACGTTACAGGCACGAATTGATCATGGTAAACACATAACAGTCAAGTGCATAATCATATCCGAATTGTGCGATTAAATAAGTCCAATAGTATTCGGCCCAACCTAACCCGGCCCATTAACATATCAGTCCAACAACATACTCTCGGCCCAGTAACAAATAGTGGTCTTGTGCGGTCCGGCTGATCTTGTACGATCGGGTTGGGTTGTGCGACTGACTTTGGGCTTGTTCGGCCCAACAGCATCAACAGTTTATACGTTTGTGTGTGTGTGTGGCCCAACAGAAAAGATCTGATTTAACTTGTGCGATCCAATTCGAATTGTGCGATTGAATCAGCTTGTGTGACTGGACTCCTTGTACGATCAGATCAGATCGTGTATGATATGATCTTGTGCGATCCGGAGTCTTGTGCGGTTGGTTGTGCGATTGATTTACACATCCCGGAAATCATGCAATCGGTTACAATTTCAATTAATTCCTTTGACCACTTTAATAGTTTCCATATTTGCATCAAATCAATCAACGAAATCAATAATTCTAATCAACCCATATCGATCAAAGCATGGTTTTTATCTCAAATTCTTATGAACTCTATCATAATCAAACATGAACAACATAGCCAACATCTTACTAAATCGTATGATTCGGTCCGATTACAAGTATACATACTAAGTTAACAATTGCGCATATCATCCGTATATGAACACACACATCAGCCGATTAACAAACATGAAGCCGATTAGCATTTACACAAATCCAAAAACATATATCCAACCGATTACTTGCATGAAAGCCGATTCACATACATATAAGAATATCATTGATCATCATACATACACCTCAAATCATGCAATCGAAACATGTAATCATACACAATCAAAGCATCATCTATTAAAACAAACAACATCAAGCACTAACCGGTTAAGAGTAGAAGAGGAATGATAACGAGAATGATCCAACAAGAGGGTGATCCGAGCACAATGGTCTTCGGTTGCCGTCGGTTTGAGAAGAGAGAAAAGCTAGGGTTTTGTGAGTGTAAAGTGTTTTGTAACAATGAGAGGACAACTCCCTCATGTGTGTGTTGTACGTATAAGAGAGGTGGGCCGGTCCCCTCAGTGGGCCGCCCTTAAGATCCGATTACAAGGATGTGGCCCAAATGGCCTTGTGCGTTCAAGTAAGTGTTGTGCGTTTGGTTCATGTTGTGTGTTTATCATACATACATTCACAAGCACGTATTAACATAGGATTCACATACGCTACACAAAGTAGGTTAGAATTACGAGTTGTCACATATATACTAAATTCCAATCTCATGGATCATTAGCAGCTGTCATGGGACCTCCTAGGATCACCCCAGGTGTCCTAGTAGATTATTCAAACCGTCCAACAATCCCTGGTTTCGAATGGATTGAGTTAAAGTCGGTTACACAGCTGAAACATACATCTGTCCAAAAATTCTGCCCAGCGACAAGCTTACGGACCGTAAGCAAAAACCCTTGCGGTCCGTATCCACCTCTTACGGACCGTAAGTCCGAATGGATGTGGTCCGTAACCAGACCTGAATTGCATCGCCTAGTTACATCCTTGCGGACCGTAAGCCTAGGACCATACGGTCTGTAACCGATGACCAGAAGACAAAAAATTTTGAGAATCTTATATTTGATCATGCAACTTTTTAAACTCGAATATTCAGATAATTTCAGCAGGAATAGTCCACATGATCAGGTCTGCATTACTCAGATTACCATGCCATGCACAAGTGTTTCCTTGGAGTCTTTAGAAATGGCCATGGCCTGAAGATTTGTCGGTTTTTGGCACATGTACTCTTATTTCTTAAAATTCGATTAACTCATCATAAATTCAATCGGATGTCTATGAATTTTTGTCAATTATTCAGGAGAATATATTTATATTTTACAAAGCCTTGGGAACATTAAAAGGTCACTCAGAGGTAAATTTAACATGTTGACACGTTTACTCCCAGTAGCTTTATAATCTTCCGATTATATTCACAAACGGCTTGTTATATTCAATTAATCATTCGATTAAGAATATATTCTCCGCGTATTGTCATATAGAGGCTCAAGTTTGGCATGTTGACATTTTTAGTCCCTTCGCATACATAATTTCACCGTTTGTCAACTTTAGTCCTTCAAACTCAATCTTTCACATATTTAGAGTTTAGGACATGTGTCTATACATAATTTGGACACGTTTTTACGTGGTGTTACATCCTCACCCCCTTAAAAGAAATCTCGACCCCGAGATTTACTGGAATAAGTGAGGGTACTTCTGTCGCATAGTGTACTCAACTTCCCACGTATATTCGGGACCTCTACGGGCATCCCATTTGACCTTTACTATAGGCACATGCTTTCTCCGGAGCTTTTTAACCTGATGATCCTCGATCGATATAGGTCTTTCAACAAACCGCATGCTTTCATCAATCTGTACGTCTTTATGAAACATAGCTAGCGATTCATCAGCTAGACACTTCTTGAGATTACAGATGTGGAACACATTATGAATTCTACTGAGCTCCTCAGGCAAGTTTAGCTTATAAGCTACACTGCTGACACATTCAATGATCTAGAATGGTCCAATATATCTAGGGCTTAACTTGCCATTCTTACCAAAGCGCATCACACCCTTCCAGGGTGATACTTTTAGTAAGACTTTATCGCCAACCTCAAACTTTAAAGGTTTTCGCCTCTTGTCAGCATAACTTTTCTGCCTATCCCTGGCAGCTTTCATGCGATCACGAATCTGGACAATCTTGTCCATCGTTTCAAGGACTATATCAGGTCCTAATAACTGAGCTTCTCCTACTTCTGCCCAACAAATAGGCGTTCTGCATTTCCTACCATATAATGCCTCAAAAGGCGCAGCCTGAATGCTTGTATGGTAGCTATTGTTATAGGAGAACTCGATCAAGGGTACGTGATCATCCCAACTACCTCCTAAATTAATGACACATGCACGAAGCATGTCTTCCAACGTTTGAATCGTACGCTCGCTCTGTCCATCTGTCTGAGGATGGTAAGCAATATTAAAATTCAAACATGTGCCCAAAGATCGTTGGAAACTTTTCCAAAAGTGTGAGGTGTATCAAGTATCTCTATCAGAGATAATAGACACCGGTACACCATGAAGAGATACAATCTTATCTACGTACAACTGGGCTAACTTGTCGGAGCTATGAGTCTCCTTGATGGGTAAGAAGTGTGCTGACTGTAGGATCGAATACCGACCTGTTTGAGTCGTTCAGAGAAGTTCGTATCCGAATTAAGAGGCGGAAACTAATAATTCGGTGCACTTGACGCTGAATTCACTTTAATCTTGCTGTTGTATTGCTATTGAACTCGATTACAATGTTTTACAGCACTTCGGCAGCACTTCGTGGCTTACCGGAACAATTCACCTCTAACTATGTGACCACCTTTGGAACCACTCTTAGGACCTATATATATACTTCTGAAACCGCTTATACGGCATGTCCGTATGAGTGGTTCACCAACTTGCCGTAAAAGGGGTCCAAGATCATGACGCAAAAGAGGGCCATGATCATGACAAAAGAGTGGTCCTAGATGTGTACCTAAAAGAGGTCCTAGACTAGATATGACACAAAAGCGGTCCTAGATCATGTAAACATAAACAATCCTATACAAATCACTATATCTAGGATTCCGTGCCATTTCTGATCTGTTCAGCTTCAAGACTCGATGGAAGACGTAGTCAGCAGACGTAGGTGCACTAACAAACTCCCCCTCGGATGTTGACGGAGTCTTCATCAAACACTCCCCAAACCAGTTCTTCAAGTTTAGCACTTTGAATTTCGAAAATCAGCATATCAACATCAGTTGTCGAAAATATTTTTGATTTTTTCAAAATTTATGCTAAAACACACTGAAAATCTTTTTGGATTTTTCGGAATGAAAGTAAATGCAGAAAATGAAATATTTACAAACAATATTTTTGTGAGTTTGTGCAAGAGGATCATATCAGTTTTGAAACATATCACAAACACCGTTAAGCTTGATTACATGTTAAGTTCTAAACAATTTACCTAGATTGTCAGTATGTTTGTCCTCTTAAATTTTCAACACAAATTTCAATCGATTCGAGATACGATATTAATGTTTTAAAGACTTAAACTTAATTGTGTATCACTCCACTTGAATATACTCCCGTATCCAGATCCCAAATATTCAGTCTCACAGGTGAGTATACCACAGATGATATCTGTAAAGGGGTAATGTGCGAGGGCCGTGAGAGCTCAGGTCGATACTTCCGTATACGCAGAGAGATGACGGCTTCGACTTTTGGTGGGTCCCCTTTAGAGGATCTTTTGTTACAACAGCAAAGATTACCAATTTTATTGTTTAATCAGTTTGCTGAGGGCGGCGCTTATATTTCAAAGCTTTTTGCAGAAAGTATTATTCGGGGACTAGGTCAATATTTCCATACAGCAGAAGTCCCGGAATAATACCCCAGATATCACTGAGCATAAAGACCTAGTATCTCAGAATACGGGACCTTTCAAACAAGATTTCGGGGGTTACCCATATATTCAAGAATAGTTACCCACGAATCAAGCAAGTTTGATTTAGGTTTATATCTCGTTTCAATTTACTAAATGTGCGAAAATCTACTGACACATCCGCAGTAAGATTGTTTATCACATTTTGACTCTCCAATTCTTTAGCGTGCTGTGATAGTCCACTGATGTACTATCATTTCCTCTTTATCGCAACAAAAACTCATTTTTGATTTTATCATGTTTTTGGCTTTTTCAAATTTTCTGATGTTTTTGGATTTTCTAAAAATTCTTACTCCCCCTAAAATTCAAATACATCTAAAGAAAATATGAAAACAAACTATACAGAACATGACAACTGATATCAAAACACTTCAATTCTCCATCCGTTTGGCTTAAACAATCAGAACTCCCCCTCACAACAAACTATTTTCCCATAATGATTTCAAAACACTTAAGTTTGTTTTAATCAGAATGGTTTTTCCGGAAAATAAGTTTAGTTGTTTTTATCTTTTGTAAAATGGGGTTCAAATCATCACTTTGTTTACCAAATTCTTGAATGATAATTAAATCAAGTCCAATTCAATGACCTTGATTTAACCACTTGTAAGATCTATACCAATTACTACCATACAACCACTTGTAAGTTTAGCAATTCAAGCTCTTCAAACCTGTTTTTCAACCAATTACCATCTTTAGGTTGAATTCTCAAGATGCCGATTCCTACTCCTCGCTTACAAACCTGGGAGTTCCGGCAAGTCCTGCAACTTCACAAACAGATTTAGAAAGATGCCGATTCATGATCCGCAATACCATCTTGGGATCTCCGGCAAGTCAGGTTTTCATTCTTGGAAAAATATATCCACCCAAGCCTGACCTTCCTTGGGTGTAACCTCATCATTTTCATTGTTTCTTTCAACCGACCTATAAACCCATCCTTTGGAAGCATAAAAATCCTGAATGCTTTGGGCCTTACCACTGACCATTTTTCCAAAGATGCGTTTTACATTTCCGTTGAAAGTTTTTTCAACATCAATTTTCTTCTTGTCAGAATAAAATTGATTTGAAATGTCAACTTTTCCGATTTTAGATTTGTAATTTTTAGAACTTAGTGGCGGAAAATTCACATCGTCCACTATCTGAACTTTCTTTTCAATCTTTTTCTCAACACGTGGCTCCTCTGATTTTATGGAATCAGATTCATCACAAGACTTGTTACCTGAACCTTTTACAACCCATTTCTGATTTGTAGAATTGTCTATTCTTTTGGAAGCACTCTTTGAACATTCTCCTGTCTCATAAGTCGAATTCTCAAAGCCTGTGAACTTCCGGGTTGACAGTTCAATCTTCTCAACAACTTTTTCTTTCATTTTTCTTGAGACTTCTTGTTTTGGTCGAAATGTCTTTGGACAATCTTTCGCAACATGACCCACAGCTTTACACTGATAACAAGATCTCTTTTCAACCTTTTTCGGGTCTTCTTTCTTCATGCCCTCTTGCTTCTTAGCAAGGAATTCTTGATTTGTCTGATTTCTGAAAGATTTCTCCTTTTCAGCTTCTGTTGTTTTTCCTGCAACAAACATTGTTTTTGGTTTATAAACTTTTTCATTTTTATAGTTTTTCTGTGGAGCAAAACCAAGACCTTTCTTTTTGTAATTACGATCATGGTTTGGTTTCTTTTGGAAACTATAACCATAATTGTAACCCATTTTCTTGTTAATTCTCTGTTGATCTCTTGAAGTGTATTGTTTAGGTTTTCCATTAAGATTAAAATCTTTTATTTCAGAAATATTAATTTCTGTGATTTTGAAAACCTTTTGAATCATTTCAATTCTGACACTTCTTATTGGAAAACTTTCATCTGAATATAATTTGTCAGAACCTTTCAAAGTATATGCCACTTTGACTGATTCATCATTCAAATTAGATTTCGAAAGTAAAAATTCTTTATCATAAACCCGTTTGTCCTTTTTGACTGTTTGCTTTGACGCACTGGACCCAGACTTTGACTCGGGTTTAGACTTCGGTTTTGATTCCTCATTGTCATCTGTGTCTAACACCTGATCGACCATACTTTTTATCAACTTTGACTCATGATCAGTGTCTGATGACGTATATGTGACATCAATACTTTCCGGTAAGTTATCCGACGACCCAGACTCCCATTTCAAATTGATCGCTTGATTGACTCTTTCTGAATTTGGATTTCGAGGTGAATATCCATTTTCGACTGGGGGCGGACATCTGTTGTAAGATACACTCGGTTTCTTACCAGAAGTCTTCAATTTTTCTTCATCTTTTGTCACGGTTTTTTCTTCTTCAAATATCTTCACTTCTTCAAAAGTCTTCAAATCTTTCACCACTGGATAAATCCTGTCAACAACAAAAGTAGAAAATGAGTAGCTGTCCAATAATTTCTTGACTTTCTCAGTTTCTATCTTTTGTGTTGCCAACTCAAGCTCGAGATCTGCACATTTTTTGATATTATAATTCGCTGTATCAAGCTGTCTCAAATAAGCTATCTTCAAAGTGTTCATAGCTTCAGCTTGTTCACCATCAGAATCCGTATATTTGTTGATCTCTCTGTTCATTGTATCATACGATTCCTTCAACTTGTGAATGTTGTGCAACAGCTCATTGTTCTGTTTAATCAACGAATCACAATTCATGCATTTTTCTGGGACCATGACCGGTTCAGCATCCACTTTAATTTCATATTCAGGAACCTCTTTCACTGTCCTGCCTGAATTTAAAAAATGAGCTCTTCTCAATTTTTCAGCTTTTGCTTCTTCCTTCAATCTCTCTTCCTCTTCAGCCTCCTCTTGAATCTTTCTTCGTCTCTCTTCAGCAGCTTCCATGACTTTTCTGCATCTTTCTGCACATTTCAAATCATAAGCATTAGCAAAGAAAGCATGAGAAGTATTTTTGGCCATAAAATCTTGATTTGTACAAAAATCATTCCAAGTAAATCCTTCAGCCAACTTCTCGTCATTTTGTTCAGCTACACACACTTTGCTTTCTTTTGGAAGGTATTTTTCCCAAGTAAAATTATCATATTTTCCCTGACTAACAACACAAGCCCTTTTATCAACCACATCTCTTCCATGAGCTGTTTGTGCCTGATGCTGCTGTGCTGGTTGTGTGATTTGATGATAAATGGCCTTCTTGTGATAATCATTGTTTCCGAAAGGATTCTGGGCACCGGTAGCTTCACGGTTTTTGCATTCCCTCTTGAAATGTCCCTTTTCCCTGCAACGAAAACATGTAACTTTAGATTTATCAAAACCTAAAGCTGAAACATTTGCATCACGAAAATCATCACGGCCAGTAATTTGTTTGAACTTTTCAGCGCGTCTCATCACACTCGCCATACACCATTTTATATCCATCAACTCCATTTCTTCAGCATCAATTTGATCGTAATCCTCTTTCGTGAGCATTGGATTACCGATATTTCCTTCAACAAAACAACTATAAGATTCTAGAATCATCCCTAACAAAGACATTTGGTTTTTAGCAATATCTTCAGTGTAGTCTTGATCATTTTCAAGACTCAACACAATGTTACACTGAAGTTTTCTACCACTCTTTGTTACAGAGATGTTAGGATCAAAAGATGAAAATCTTGTGCTGCTGCTTGATCCCTGGGGTGTTGTCTTCTCAGCAGAATCTTTAACACTGTAAGCAGTTTCGATCTTAGGAGAAAACTTTGTTGAATCAGTAGCACCATGCTTGTAGTACAGACTGATATCCTGCTCTCCATCGTAGTTCTTCATCCTAGCGATCTTTCTCTGCTCCATCTCTTGAGCTTCCAAATGCTTTATGAAGTCTCCGAGTTTCATTTTTTTATATTCCACTTTGTTAGACTTCAGCATCATCAAGAAGGTTCCCCAGATTTCATATGGAAGCGCATCTGCAAGTTTTTCAATTAATTCATCAGTACTTTTCTAACACCTAACTTTGTCATATTTCTCACCAAGTTACAGTATCTATCAATAATTTGCTTGGTTGTTTCGTTTTTCAATCCTGGAAACAATTCAAATTCCTTCTTCATGAGAGACATTTTATTTCTTAACATATCATCACTTCCCGTAAACTTTGCTTCCAATTCTGTCCAAATAGAATATGCAGTTCCGTTATGTTGAAGCAAGATCAAAATATCTTCTTTTATCGCCTGCTGAAGTAAACTCACCATAAGTTTCTCATCTCGATATTTCTTCTTGTCTGCAGTACTCATTTCTCTAAGTGTTAGCGGAGTACCATTTACAACATTATCTTTTGTGGGTTTAGTATATGGTACTTCAGTGTGTTCCCACGCATCAAGATGATAAGCTTCAACCCAATTTCCAAATCGTTCCGACCACACATTGTAATCATCAATATCCATGAGTTTTGGTGGTTTTTGAGACGTTCCAGTTTCATTTTCGATCAAAGCGCTTTGAGTAATCGAGGTTGGGGTAGCAAAAGCGTTATAAAATTCCGTATCCATCGTTCTAAATGTTTACAAATTTTCAACAACTGTTCAAAAGAGCGATCCAATGAAATTACTAATAGCTGACAAATAAGCGATCCAACTAGATTCCAAATTAGCGGTCCAATTAGCTGTTCGTTCAGGCGGACCACAATTTGTCGTTCGAGCGGTTCACAGTTTGTTCGATAAGCGGTTCAGGAATTCTATTTTGAGCGGTCCAGGAAAAATTAATTCGAGCGGTCCACAATCAGTCACACGAGCGATTCAAGAATATCCTGTTCGAGCGGTTCAAGCTTGTTACTAAAAGCGGTTCATAACCAAAATTTCGAGCGGTCCCAACTATTTCCGTTTGAGCGGTCCAGAAAGATGCACTAAGAGCGATCCAAATGAACTATTTCGAGCGGTTCAACTGCTTACGTCACCTAATGAGCGATCCGAAAAAGCGATTCACCAAAATAAACACCTTTCTAGGTCGAATTTGAAGCTGAAACTTTCAAGGCTTTATTAGTCCATGATTCCGAACATACTGTGCAAATTTGAGCTGGTTTCACCGTGAAAAATTCTGAAAAATGAAGAAAGTGTAGAAAAAACAGAAGAATAGCAGCTACAACGGCAAGAACTCCTCCTCCTGAGCTCTGATACCACTTGTAGGATCGAATACCGACCTGTTTGAGTCGTTCAGAGAAGTTCGTATCCGAATTAAGAGGCAGAAACTAATAATTCGGTGCACTTGACGTTGAATTCACTTTAATCTTGCTGTTGTATTGCTATTGAACTCGATTACAATGTTTTACAGCACTTCGGCAGCACTTCGTGGCTTACCGGAACAATTCACCTCTAACTATGTGACCACCTTTGGAACCACTCTTAGGACCTATATATATACTTCTGGAACCGCTTATACGACATGTCCGTATGAGTGGTTCACCAACTTGCCGTAAAAGGGGTCCAAGATCATAACGCAAAAGAGGTCCATGATCATGACAAAAGAGTGGTCCTAGATGTGTACCTAAAAGAGGTCCTAGACTAGATATGACACAAAAGCGGTCCTAGATCATGTAAACATAAACAATCCTATACAAATCACTATATCTAGGATTTCGTGCCATTTCTGATCTGTTCAGCTTCAAGACTCGATGGAAGACGTAGTCAGCAGACGTAGGTGCACTAACACTGACTTAGTCAGTCTATCAACTATAACCCATATGGTATCATTTCCATGCTTTGTTTTAGGTAACTTGGTTATAAAATCCATAGTTACCATCTCCCACTTCCATGTGGGAAGTTCTAGCTGTTGTAACAGACCTTATGGCTTTTGATGTTCAGCTTTAATCTGAGCACATGTCAGGAACTAAGCTACATGTGTGGCAATAGATTTCTTCAAACCTATCCACCAATAATTAGCCTTCAAATCCTGATACATCTTGTCACCTCCAGGGTGAACTGAGTATTTGGAGTTGTGTGCTTCTTGGAGGATTACATCTCGAAGTCCTCCATGAATAGGAACCCAAATCCTTCCATTCAGTCTGAGGATTCCATCCTTACCAGGTGCTAATTATTCAACAGTTACACCTAACTTTTCATTTGGAAGGTTAACTTCCAAAACAGCATCTTTCTGTGCAGCTAATAACCTTTCGTTTAGACTATTTTTCAGTTCAATGCTCTTGGCATTGATCCTGATTGGTTTGATCCTCTCCTTTCGGCTTAGAGCTTCTGCAACCACGTTCTCCTTACCTAGATGGTAGCAAATTTCGCAATCATAGTCATTTAGAGTTTCCATCCAACGGCGTTGTCTCATATTGAGCTCTTTTTTATTGAACAAGTGTTGGAGACTTTTGTGATCTGAGTAGATCACACATTTAGTTCCATACAAATAATGTCTCCACAACTTTAGTGCGAATATGACGGCACCCAATTCTAAATTGTGGGTGGTGTAATTCTTTTCATGCACTTTTAGTTATTGTGATGCATAGGCGATCACCTTGCCTCGCTGCATAAGTACACATCCCGTACCGGTGTGTCAAGCATCACAGTATACGACAAACTCTTCTACTCCTTCAGGTAAAGATAATACCGGAGCATTGCTCAACTTTTGCTTCAGAATCCAAAGGATTCTTGTTGCTTTGGACCCCAGTTAAATTTCACATTCTTACGGATCAAAGAAGTTAATGGTGCGGCTATTCTTGAGAAGTTTTCAATGAATCTTCTATAATATCCAGCTAAACCCAGAAAGCTGCGAATTTCTGTCGGCGTCTTTGGTGCTTCCCAATTCATAATGGCTTCTATCTTGGCGGGATCTACTTGGATACCACGCTCACTAACAACATGTCCAAGGAATTGGACTTCACGAAGCCAGAACTCGCACTTCGAGAATTTAGCATATAGCTTCTCCTGTCAAAGCAATCCTAAGATACATCGAAGGTGCTTCTCGTGATCAACTTGGCTACGAGAATAGATAAGTATGTCGTCTATAAAAACAATAAAAAACTTATCTAAGTATGGTTTGCAGACTCTATTCATGAGGTCCATGAATGCTGCTGGCGCATTAGTGAGCCCAAAAGGCATCACTAAGAACTCAAAATGTCCATACCTCGTTTTGAATACTGTCTTAGGCACATCTTCAGTTCTCACCTTAAGTTGATGATACGCAGATCTCAAATCAATCTTCGAGAAATAGCTCGCCCCTTGGAGTTGATCGAATATGTGACAACTCGTATTTCCAAACCTATTTTGTGCTTTGATGAAACGTATGTGAACGATATGAATGTTATGTGATATTTGCTTTTATTGAATGAATGTGGGACATGTTATATGAATATATATGTGTTACATGATCCGATCGCACAACAACCCACACACCCACTCGACCGCATAACACCCACGAATCACACAAGCCCTTTGGGCCGTAAAGATTGTAACCGGACCTTAAGGCACCCATGTTTGGGTCGGCCCATCCCCTTACTCGTATACACTTGAGAGATGATTATCATCTCACACTTTTACAAAACACAATACACACACAAGTTTACAAAAACCCTAGACTTCCTCTCTCTCTCTCTCTCTCTCTCTCTCTCTCTCTCTCTCGTTTTGCTTGGAACCCGACGGCACAAGATCATCCTCTTATTCGGATCACACCTCTCTACTCGTAATCGGTTAGTGTATTACTTGAGCGTATGATTGTTAATATGATGAATTGCATGATCTACATAATGATTTCAGTAGTAATGTATGGTTACACGATTCGGTTGCATGATTTTTAGATAATGTTAGTATTCTTGTTAATCATATGATGCTAATACTAATTAATAGTGTCCTTGTTAATCGGCCATATGAGTATGTTGAGTTAATCGGATCGTAGCTGGTTAATGTGCTAAGTAAATCGAATTAGTTGATGTTTTCGGCTACATGTTCATATGAATTGTTAGATAATTGTGTATGATATGATTTCGGGTTCATACGATTGTATTAGGGTTCATACGGATTAGTGATTTATTTCCTTGTTTGATCGATGTTTGGCTTGATGGGAAGTTGTTAATTGATTTGCTATAAACTTGGAAACTGTTGAGGGTAATTGATAATTGTAACCGATTAAGCATATGATTCGGATAATTCAAAATCAATCGCACAAGGGGCTCCGATCGCACAAGAGCCCCAATCACACAAGTTGGTCGCACAAGAAACGAGTCACAAGAGACTTGATCCGATCACACAAGTGCATGTCGCACAAGAGATCCTCAGTCGCACAAGGACTGTGGGATCGCACAAGTTATCGGGTTTGTTAACAGTTGGGCCGAATAAGCCCAAATCCAGTCGCACAACCCACTGGAATCGCACAAGGCCTAAGATTAGTTACTGGGCCGTAGTCTTGGGCTGGGTAATGAAGCTGGACCGCACATGTTGTATGCTTGCTTAAACTGTTGGGCCGGGTGAATAGTTGGGCTGGAATAGTCGGATCGCACGAGGGGTTGTTGATTTAATATTTGGGCCGGATATGTTGTACCATTCACTTATGATATTTGGGCCGGGATTATGCTGATCGCACAACATGTTGTGGATCGCACAACATGTTGGGCCAGATATTATTGGGCTTCTTGATATATTACTTAACTGTTAAAATATTGCCATGTTCTGTACGTGCTCGAAACGTGTTAACTTATGTGATACATACGTGCATTACTTGAGTCAAAACCTGACTTGTATGGTAACCCTGTTAGGACGAGGTTGACCACTTTAGTTCAAGAACCTTTTATTGTGTATCTGCCGAGCAACCCAAGGTGAGTTCACACTCTTACCAAGGCATGGGATTCCCGGGGTGTTGGGAATGGGATTGATAAGGATAAGGTTGAATAGACTCATACGGACACTGTTACTAGACTACCATACCATCGTCCTCGGTTGTGCAGGACACATACGTAAAACCTACGTATAACTAAGTTACTCGCTATCCTCAGTTGTGAAGGATACTCACGTAAAGCCTGCGTGAACGGATACTCACTACTGCCTCGGTTGTGTCAGGCACTTACGTAAAACCTACGTAAACCCCCACGTACCCTATCCTCGGTTGTGAAGGGTACTTACGTAAATCCTGCGTAAACTTGTACGTATTACTGTTCTCGGTTGTGAAGAACACATATGGTTACACATAGTCTAGTGGATTAATATTTGGGAAGCCCCCACCAATAGAAACCTATATTGGCCCAGTAGAGCCACTTGATACTCATGAACTTACTATTACGCAATTACTTTCTGTGAACTCGCTCAACTAGTTGTTGACTCTCTGCTGCATGCCTTGCAGGACCTTAGGTACTAATGGAGCTTGCACAAGGAGGAGCAGGTCGTTGTGGGCAAGTGGATCGTGATTACCTACTAAACACTTATGACGTTTCAAACATTAACATTTATGTTGAGTTTTACTTTAATGCTTCTGCTATACTTAACTATGTTGGTTTGATAAACACCTTTCGTATTGATGGATAAGTATTACTATTTATTACGTGTTCAATATGATTGGTGGCTTGATCCTGGTCAGTCACGCTCCCAAGCGGTGATACTCCGCAGGTGGATTTTGGGGGTGTGACAGATTGGTATAAGAGCCATTGGTTATAGAGAACTTGGTTTTAATATGGGAAAACGTTTTATTAAAACCAGACTATAACCAGAACAGTGCTCTAAACGATCCACAACGACGCTTCGCTCCACGTGCAAGACTCGACATCCTAGGTAATATGGTTATGTTTATTACCTGCTTGCTAGAACTGCTTAGAACTTTGCTCGCATTACGCTTAGATACACATGACTTTACTACATGAGAATACCTACGTGCTTACGCTTTTCTGTCATCGCCCTACTCGCGAACCATCCTCACTTACGCTACTCTACAATGAAGATCAGGTCTGGACGAATTAGCATGACACAAGCCCAGCTCGAGGCTCTCGTTCAAGCTCAAGTTGCTGCGGCACTTGCAGCTGCTCAAGCAGGAGGTATATCCTGTGGTTACAGCACACACTAGGATCTTTAGATCCTACACTCCTAAACTAGCCCTTGGAATTAAACCTTGTCCTATTCGTACACAATAGGTCAACCATCACAGCAACCAGTCTGCACTTTCAAGAACTTCATGGACTGTCGTCCAAGTACCTTCAGCGGCACGGAGGGAGTGGTTGGACTCCTTCATTGGTTCGAGAGGCTCGAAACTGACTTCGAGGTGCATGATTGCCCTGAGTCACGTAGAGTAAAGTTTGCTACTGGAACACTCGAAGGTGCTGCATTAACCTGGCGGGAAGCACAGGTTCAGATGTTAGGGCTGGCAGCTGCTAATGCCACTCCCTGGAACGAGTTCAAGGACCTAATTAAGGAAGAGTTTTGCAGTCGAGAAGACATCCACAAACTAGAGGTAGAATTTCTCAACCTACAAATGGTGGGGTCTGAAATTGAAGCTTATACGAAGAGATCGAATGAATTAGCCACATTTTGTCCTATCATGGTAGACCCTCCCACCAAACGCATCGAACTGTATCTCAGGGGTCTGGTGCCCGAAATTCAGAGTCATTTGACCGCAGTCAACCTTGGTACTATCCAGCAAGTCACTCGTCTTGCTCATCGTCTCACAGATCAGGCAGTGGATCTGAACAAGCTGCCAAAACGCATCAGTGCTACCACTACTGCTGTCACTGCTTCTGCTACCCCCAGTGACAACAAAAGAAAATGGGATGGGGATTTCAGCAAGGGATCATCTTCAGTTCAGTCACAGGTTTAGCAGCGAAAGACTGACAGTTATCAGAGCCCCAGTCAGCACTCTTCAGACAACCAGGGGCAGGGTGGATATCGGGGAATTCACCCACTGTGTAACAGGTGCAACAGACACCACAGTGGACGGTGTCGCAAGGAACGATGTCAGAGATGTCTCAAGATTGGTCATGAAGCTAAGGATTGTCGAAGCTCACGTCCTGTAACTCAAGAACCACAACGACCGCCTCAATCCTCACAGAACCAGCAACTGCAACTACCAGCTCCACAGAACACACCGCAGCAGCCACAGCGTGGAAACGGGGGATGTTTCCAGTGTGGGACTGAAGGTCATTTTAAACGCGATTGCCCTCAATTGAACTGGAACCAGAAACAGAACCTCGACCAGGGAAGCAGGAACGACGATGGGGTTAGCAACGGGGGAATCAATGGCAACAACGACGCCCATGGCCGTGTGATCGGGATGGGTCAGGGTGATGCAAGGGACGATCTTAACGTAATAATGGGTAAGTTCCTTCTTGTCGACTTCTATGTTACTATATTGTTTTATTCGGGTGTGAATACCAATTATATGTCCTTGAAGTTAGTCGAATGATAAAACATACACCGACTCCCTTAAACACCCAACACGTCGTAGTGCTAGTTAATGGTAAGGTCTAGAAGCTGTACTTAGTTCAGAATTGTAATCTTATCCACGCTGGTCAGACGTTCCCTACCGACCTCATTGCCTATAGATCTGGACAGAACCCATAGCTCGCGCACCATATCGTCTTGGGGAGCTCCAGTACTTTTCGTGAAAAAGAAGGACGGTACCTTCAGGATGTGCATAGACTACCGCGAACTGAACAAGGTAACGGTGAAGAACCGTTATCCTCTTCCACGCATAGACGACTTATTCGACCAGTTGCAAGGGTCGTGCTACTATTCGAAGATAGACATGAGGTCAGGTTATCATCAGCTGAGAGTCCGAGAGGAGGACGTCTCCAAGACAGCATTTAGAACTCGCTACGGTCACTACGAGTTTCTTGTCATGCCGTTCGGGTTAACGAACGCACCTACCGTATTTATGGACCTTATGAACAGGGTGTGCAAACCCTATCTTGACAAGTTCGTCATTGTCTTCATCGACGACATTCTGATCTACTCCAAGAGTCAGGAGGAACACGAGCAGCACCTACGACTTATTTTGGAACTCCTACGAAAGGAACAACTGTACGCTAAGTTTTCGAAATGCGACTTCTGGCTTCGTGAAGTCCACTTCTTAGGCCACGTAGTGGACAAGGATGGGATCCATGTCGATCCATCCAAGGTAGACTCGATCAGAAACTGGCCTGCACCACGTACGCCAACGGAAATACGCCAATTCTTGGGTTTGGCGGGTTACTACAGACGGTTTATTAAGGACTTTTCAAGGATTGCTCAACCGCTTACGCTACTGACACAGAAGGGTGTCACCTACCGTTGGGGCAACACTCAGGAAACTGCTTTTCAGCACCTAAAGGATAGACTTTGCAGTGTACCTATCCTCTCAAGAGGGCACGGATGATTTCGTAGTATATTGTGATGCATCCATCCAGCGTCTTGGATGTGTATTGATGCAATGGGATAAGGTTATTGCTTACGCTTCACGCCAACTTAAGATTCACGAACGGAACTACACGACGCACGACTTAGAGCTGGGAGCTGTTGTTTTCGCGCTTAAGATATGGCGACACTACCTGTACGGTACCAGGTGCATGATTTACACCGATCACAGGAGTCTCGAGCATATCCTTAAGCAGAAGGATTTGAACATGCGTCAACGATGATGGGTTGAACTACTGAACGATTACGAATGCACCATCAAGTACCATCCAGGCAAAGCCAATGTTGTGGCTGACGCCCTCAGTCGGAAAGATACTTTACTTCGGCGCGTGCGAGCGCTACAGCTTACGATTCAGTCTAGCCTTCCTACACAGATACGAGATGCTCAGGTAGAAGCATTGAAACCAGAAAATGTCAAAGCTGAAGCCTTACGCGGCTCACGACAACGAATGGAACAGAAGGCAGACGGTGCCTACTATGTAACGGGGCATATTTGGGTCCCACTTTATGGCGGTCTACGCGAACTTGTGATGGACGAAGCTCACAAGTCTCGTTACTCGGTACATCCAGGGTCGGACAAATTGTACCACGACATCAGAACTACTTATTGGTGGCCTAGCATGAAGGCCCACATCGCTACGTACGTTGGAAAATGCTTGACCTGTACGAGAGTCAAGGTTGAATATCAGAAACCAGCTGGCCTACTTTAGCAGCCTAAGATACCTCAATGGAAATGGGAAGAAATTTCCATGGATTTCGTTACAGGCCTACCTAGATCCCAGCGTGGGAATGATACCATATGGGTGATCGTGGATCGACTCACCAAGTCTGCGCACTTCCTAGCTATAAAGGAAACGGATAAGTTCTCCACTCTCGCAGACATCTACCTTAAAGAAGTTGTTTCGAGGCACGGGGTGCCCACCTCCATCATTTCGGATCGGGATGCACGATTCACATCAGAACTATGGCAAGCGATGCACAAATCTTTCGGCTCACGGTTAGACATGAGCACAGCATATCATCCTCAGACGGATGGACAGTCTGAGCGAACGATCCAAACTCTTGAAGACATGCTTCGGGCATGCGTTATTGATTTCGGCAACGGCTGGGAAAAGCACCTCCCTTTGGTGGAGTTCTCATACAATAATAGTTATCACACCAGCATTCAAGCCGCTCCATTCGAGGCATTGTACGGACGTAAATGCCGGTCACCTCTCTGTTGGGCAGAGGTGGGAGATAGTCAGATCACGGGTCCAGAGATCGTAGTGGACGCCACAGAAAAGATAGCACAAATACGACAACGCATGGCGGCAGCACGCGACCGTCAGAAAGCCTACGCGGACAAGCGTAGAAAGCCATTGGAATTTCAGGTCGGGGACCGGGTTTTACTAAAAGTCTCATCCTGGAAGGGTGTGGTTCGTTTTGGCAAACGGGGCAAACTAAATCCGCGGTACGTCGGACCATTCGAAATCATCGAGAAAATCGGCAAAGTGGCCTACAAGTTGAACTTACCAGCTGAACTCGGTGCAGTTCACAATGTCTTTCACGTGTCGAATCTGAAGAAGTGCCTATCAGATGAGACCCTTATCATTCCTTTCAAAGAACTCACTATCGACGAACGGTTGCAGTTCGTCGAGGAACCAGTTGAAATCACGGACCGGGATGTGAAGGTCCTCAAAAACAAGAGAATCCCTCTTGTTCGAGTACGTTGGAACTCCAAACGTGGCCCAGAGTACACCTGGGAACGCGAAGACCAGATGACAGAAAAGTACCCCCAGTTATTCGGAACCAATGCAACCACTACTGAGACTGAAGCTACTACTGCGGAATTTCGGGATGAAATTCCAGATCAACGGGGGGAGGATGTGACACCCCACGAAAACCAGTGAACGATATCATTTACCTAGCTTCCTCAGTGAGTGCATACCAAATTTCGGGACGAAATTTCTTTTTAGTTGGGGATAATGTGACAACTCGTATTTCCAAACCTATTTTGTGCTTTGATGAAACGTATGTGAACGATATGAATGTTATGTGATATTTGCTTTTATTGAATGAATGTGGGACATGTTATATGAATATATATGTGTTACATGATCCGATCGCACAACAACCCACACACCCACTCGACCGCATAACACCCACGAATCACACAAGCCCTTTGGGCCGTAAAGATTGTAACCGGACCTTAAGGCAGCCCATGTTTGGGTCGGCCCATCCCCTTACTCGTATACACTTGAGAGATGATTATCATCTCACACTTTTACAAAACACAATACACACACAAGTTTACAAAAACCCTATACTTCCTCTCTCTCTCTCTCTCTCTCGTTTTGCTTGGAACCCGACGGCACAAGATCATCCTCTTGTTCGGATCACACCTCTCTACTCGTAATCGGTTAGTGTATTACTTGAGCGTATGATTGTTAATATGATGAATTGCATGATCTACATAATGATTTCAGTAGTAATGTATGGTTACACGATTCGGTTGCATGATTTTTAGATAATGTTAGTATTCTTGTTAATCATATGATGCTAATACTAATTAATAGTGTCCTTGTTAATCGGCCATATGAGTATGTTGAGTTAATCGGATCGTAGCTGGTTAATGTGCTAAGTAAATCGAATTAGTTGATGTTTTCGGCTACATGTTCATATGAATTGTTAGATAATTGTGTATGATATGATTTCGGGTTCATACGATTGTATTAGGGTTCATACGGATTAGTGATTTATTTGCTTGTTTGATCGATGTTTGGCTTGATGGGAAGTTGTTAATTGATTTGCTATAAACTTGGAAACTGTTGAGGGTAATTGATAATTGTAACCGATTAAGCATATGATTCGGATAATTCAAAATCAATCGCACAAGGGGCTCCGATCGCACAAGAGCCCCAATCACACAAGTTGGTCGCACAAGAAACGAGTCACAAGAGACTTGATCCGATCACACAAGTGCATGTCGCACAAGAGATCCTCAGTCGCACAAGGACTGTGGGATCGCACAAGTTATCGGGTTTGTTAACAGTTGGGCCGAACAAGCCCAAATCCAGTCGCACAACCCACTGGAATCGCACAAGGCCTAAGATTAGTTACTGGGCCGTAGTCTTGGGCTGGGTAATGAAGCTGGACCGCACATGTTGTATGCTTGCTTAAACTGTTGGGCCGGGTGAATAGTTGGGCTGGAATAGTCGGATCGCACGAGGGGTTGTTGATTTAATATTTGGGCCGGATATGTTGTACCATTCACTTATGATATTTGGGCCGGGATTATGCTGATCGCACAACATGTTGTGGATCGCACAACATGTTGGGCTAGATATAATTGGGCTTCTTGATATATTACTTAACTGTTAAAATACTGCCATGTTCTGTACGTGCTCGAAACGTGTTAACTTATGTGATACATACGTGCATTACTTGAGTCAAAACCTGACTTGTATGGTAACCCTGTTAGGACGAGGTTGACCACTTTAGTTCAAGAACCTTTTATTGTGTATCTGCCGAGCAACCCAAGGTGAGTTCACACTCTTACCAAGGCATGGGATTCCCGGGGTGTTGGGAATGGGATTGATAAGGATAAGGTTGAATAGACTCATACGGACACTGTTACTAGACTACCATACCGTCGTCCTCGGTTGTGCAGGACACATACGTAAAACCTACGTATAACTAAGTTACTCGCTATCCTCGGTTGTGAAGGATACTCACGTAAAGCCTGCGTGAACGGATACTCACTACTGCCTCGGTTGTGTCAGGCACTTACGTAAAACCTATGTAAACCCCCACGTACCCTATCCTCGGTTGTGAAGGATACTTACGTAAATCCTGCGTAAACTTGTACGTATTACTGTTCTCGGTTGTGAAGAACACATATGGTTACGAATAGTCTAGTGGATTAATATTTGGGAAGCCCCCACCAATAGAAACCTATATTGGCCCAGTAGAGCCACTTGATACTCATGAACTTACTATTACGCAATTACTTTCTGTGAACTCGCTCAACTAGTTGTTGACTCCCTGCTGCATGCCTTGCAGGACCTTAGGTACTAATGGAGCTTGCACAAGGAGGAGCAGGTCGTTGTGGGCAAGTGGATCGTGATTGTGACAATGCGAACTTTCAAGGTTAGTGTCATTGTTTCTCTTCCGCATTCTTGTTAAGATCATACTGTTAGACGAAGATGTATTGGGTTATGCGTGAGTGTGAATTGGGCCACACACATTTAAAGCCCAACCTACATATTGTTCTCTAGGCTCATACACTTAAAGCCCAACTCCTCTAGTGGGCGGCTTGTTCTTGTAAAGCCCAAAGGTTGGGCCGACCTTGTTGCTAACAGTTAAACACACGCACATAATATGGTTGTTTGCTTTATTACGAAGTGCATACCCAACAAATCCCTGGGCCCAAAACGAAACCTGAAGTGGGCCTGGCCACTCATTAGAAATCATACACACAAGGGGGTACGTGACTTGCATTATCCCACAAGAACTCTTGTAAGCGAAACCCTAGCACCATGTAGTTGGCGGCAGTTATCCCTCTCCCCATCGTCCCATCATCAATGGTAGCCATCAATGGTAATCCCCCAAACCCCTGGTCACTCCCCTACTCACGGCTGCAACGTATCACGACTCGCCGGAGACACGAAGACGTCGCCGGAAGCACCGAAGCTCTCCTCCTCTCGACTCAGCTCTCTCTCTCTCTCTCTCTCTCACGGACACTTGGTTAGTATAATAATCACTGAATTAATTTCCACTATGTGCATAGTTTGGCTTTGTGAGTTGATGTTGTGTGGGTTGACATATATATGTATATGTGTAGAACAAACTGTTAGCATGATCTCAAAAGTGATCATGGAAGTGGATTCCATGATCTCTGGTTGCATGGACATTGGAACCTACTGATGATCATGTGATATGCAATTACGGACCAGTTGTGAATATGGGTGTGATGAATAGGTTACGATATATATATATGTGTTTATCATGCTAAATCTTTGTATTAATCATATATGTTGGTAGTTATGATGTGAACCGATGAACTAGGGTTACACAAGAACCTGTATTGAAGATTCGGATGAGAAGGAATGTTGAGATGATATAACCATTGCTGATCGATAAACTAGAACTACTAATCAGTAGGTAACATGCTATTTGGGTTGAGTGGGTATTGAACTGTCAACCATTAGGATAAATAATTCTAGGAAATTTCTTTCTTGTTTGACTAATATTCGCACGTGATTGGCATTAAAGGAGTTATGATTGTGCATGATTATATGAATAGGTAAATGATGACAGGTGTTCGTAATTAGGGTGACACTTGTTATGGCCTAACTTTGAATGTTGATTTGTGCTATTTTAATCGGTGTAAATATTAATGTTGTTTAAGTTACTCGGTCCTCTAAAAGATGAAACGATTTCTGATTCATGTTCGCTAAAAAGTTAGGGAGTGTGGAACTGATCACGTAACATAAACACATCGCTCATTAGATGAAATTCAGTTGGGCCAGTTATGATATCCGGGCCATACACACTAAACTGGGCCACAGGAATAATGGATTTCACACTCAACTGTGTGCCGCCCAAGTGAGTATGGGCCGGGGAGGGGGGCGTATGGGCCGCACGTAGCTGGGCTCGTGCCAGGATGGTTTGGGTCGCACAGGTCACGGCCCACATGCGTCATATGTTGAACTGTGGGCAGATTTGGGCCGCGAGACACTTAAACGCACTCGGGTTTGACCAGCTGTGGTTGGGTCAAATTGTCATTTAAATGCACACAAGTTAGCCGATGATTTTAGTATATGGTGAACTAGAATATGTATTATGGTATGGAAATTTCTATATGAACAGCATGTGAATATTTGAAATGTGTTAAAGGTTCATGGTTTAATACATGCAATAGTTTAAATGACATGAGCGACAAATGCCTTCGTGAGACATAGACTATATTGATAAACATATACGATTTGTACAACTTGATTGATGCTAGTGCACTATTTGTGTAGTATGTAAAAGAGTGTATGACTTTGATGAATGTGAAACTGATTATTACTGGTAACCACACTAGGGTCCGGATGACCAACGAGGAACAAGTAATCTTACGTAATATACCGAGCAAACCAAAGGTGAGTTCACTACATTCGAGCATGCGTCCCAGTGGTTGGGGACAGTCAGTGGGTATTCCCTGGGGGGAATGAGTCTTTGGGTAAAAACGAGTATATTGGTTAATGATCTCACCTATCATCATTTGTAAGTCCCTCATCGGGTATTAGTTAGTAGCGCTACTTAGGTTTGGCACCCTCACCCCGTGCCTGTAGAGGACGGAGGTGAACTAATGACCCAGTCTGGCCCAGTACTAGATAGGAGTACGTGGGAAGGGCAGTCGTGTATTTCAGGAGCCGTCATTGTTCGGAAATGAGATATTAACAATATTACTTGCAGTGGTTGTTGAACGGTTTTACACACAACGGGTAATAAACATTTTCTAAAACTGTGAACTCGCCAGCTTTGTCTGATACGTGTGTTACATGCTCGCAGGTCGTTAGGTATCTTGGAATTGGGAAGCTTGCTATCTGGGAGTGCTGGAGTGGTCATGGATCGAGGCTCTTGGATTATAATACATTTAATACATTGGTTTTAAGCGTTATTACGAAACAATTGCTAAACAACTTATTACATGCTTCCGCTACACAACTTTTGAGAATTAATATTATGTTGGCAACATATTGTGGTAAAATAGTGTCATGACTTATTTTAATATTTATCATTGGTTCAAAGTGATTGGTGGCTCGAACTCTGATGCGTGACATGCCTCGCGGAGTTTCCGCAGGTGAAATTTTGGGGGTGTTATAGTTGGTATCAGAGCCACTGGTTATAGTGAACTAGGTTTTAAAACGTTTTGTAAAACCAGACTATAACCGAACAACTTCGAACCTCGATCATGACACTCAGCTCCAGATTGCAAGGTTCGTCTCTCTCTCACTTTATACGTTACTTGCTTAGCAGTCACACACCCTCAACATATATGAACTGAAACAATTAGCACCATAGTGACTTGATAGCGTGACACCACACATCGACTCATGCGAACCATAGACCTGTAATATCATCTGTTGTGTTGTTTGAACGGGGGGAAACTTCGAACGCAAGCTAAGAGGCTCTGAGATGAACATGCAAATCGCCTTATTATTATGGGTGCACACTTAATAATAACGCGGGGTGCATGCAAGTCCCAGTGAGTCTTATCGAGCGTGAGGAGGGTTCTGCCCTACTATGTGTGAACTTGGTAGTACGTAAATATCAGTATGATACTGGACTCTCATCTCGTTTCGATTTCTAAACCAGTTTACTCCCAACTATAGAAACATGAGTGAACGAGGACATGGATGTGGTAACATCACCATGACTCAGGCTGAGTTGAATGACCTAATCAACACCCGCGTGGCTGAGGCTTTAGCAGCCTATCAAGATAGTACGGAATGTACCAAGTATTCTTACCCTCATATTGTGTACACGGCTTTTCACTTCTATTACTTGATTAACGTGACACACAACAGCCTATAGGAGGCATAGCAATGAGTGACTCTTACATGAACACAAATTTTTGAAACACGAACTTTCCACTTCTCATCAAACTTTACGAACCTCGATGTTAACAAACATTACCGGAACACTCATCAGAACGCCTAGCAAACTGTGTAGAGTGTTAGGTGCTTGTGCGAACGTCCCTGAGTTGGATGTGGTAGCGTCGAATGAAGGGTTATTACTTTCCCCACTTATCTTCATTTGTTTGGACCCAACACACTAACACCTCGAAGTGCGATCACTTCTGCAACGCTCTCGCGACATACCATGTATTACTCAGCCAACTTGCAAGAATGATGAACACGAAGGTAAACGTAGTATCTTACCGACTCCAGCATTTGAACGACCCTAGTTACCGGCAACGAACAACAGCGATTTGACTCCAATCGAATCCTTAACCCCAGGCAGCCACACATGGGAGTCGACTCTTACGAATCAATCGGGACAAAATCGACGACGATTGACTGTAGAGCGGGCTGTGTAACCGCCCGCACTATGAGTAGTGCCTTAGGATGTGGCACAGAATGTGCAAAGATGGACCTTGTTGGTGAAAGGACGCAGGACACCGTTACGAGCAACAATATTAGGGGCAACAGTCGCGGCAACATCAAGGTACTCATGATTGTAGCTTACAGTATGGAAACGAAGGTGACCTCGACAAGGATTGACTGTGTTAAGTCAAGGTGACGACAACCAAGGGAACGACGGTAGTACTGGAAATTCTTGTGACGAAAACAACACTGGAAATGAAGCTCATGGAAGGACATTTAGTATTGGCATAGGCTATGCCAGGCGTAATAGCAACACGATGGCTTGGATGAGTAGCTATTCGCTTCGTCTCTGTTCTGTTTAACCTTGATGCTTCTTGAAACCGAACCTGTTGTGGAATCAGCTGATGACAAGACAAACGGAACCTCATATGTTGCGGGATGCAAAATCGACCTCGTCGGACAAGTGCTCGACATCGACCTTCCTACTACTACCGTTAATGGTGTTGATGCAGTAGTTAGTGTGGATTGATTATTCAGAGATTGCATAGATAGACCCTGTGAGGAGAACACTTTGTATATCCTCCTCCTTAGTGGAGGATCGTCGTCTATTCTAAAGCGTCAGAGTGGTGCAAGGGTTAGCGCCATTCTAGCTATGAAGGCCTAGAAGTGTCTACGGAAGGATTATTCCGCTATGCTAGCACCCATCACTGATAATAAAGATAAGGAAAGAGGATAGAGGATTTATCAATTGTTTGTGATTTATTCCAATGAGCTACTCGAAGAACTTTCAGGATTACTTCCAGAACTGTTAGCCAGAATCACATTTTGACCTTGTGCCAGAGGCAGCTCTGGTTATTTTTACTACTTACTGTCTTGCACCAGATAGGTCGCAAGAACTGTCTAATCTACTACAGGAGTTGCTGGACAGATGTTTTGTCGGACCTAGCTCTTTTGATTGGGGAGAATGTCCCTATAACGGCATATCAAACGCAGTGTGGCCATTACGACGTTATATTCCATGACCTTTGGGCTAATCGTTACACCAGCAGCTTTATGGATCACATGAATCGACCGTATTTGTTGATGACGTTCAGAATTATTACCAGGAGAAAGGAACACCAAGGGCGGCATATGTATCCTCTTTTAGCATTTCTGTGGGAGGAGCCATTACGTGCGAAGTCTTATTAAATGTTACATCTAGATTCGAGAGATACATTTTGATCATGTAACCAATGGAGTGGGAATACACATGGATCTCGCTAAGATGCATCTTGTTAGAAACTGATCGATACCAAAGATCCCTTCGAGGATACAGGAATTTCTTGGTCTCACTAGATACTATCGTAGCTTAACCACAGGATTTTCGAAGGTCGTGCAGCTTAGATCTCTTTAGCACAGCAGGGTGCTGTGTTCGTGAAAGACAAAACAGGAGGGCGTCTTTTCGGCTTTCGAATCTCAACCCTGCAAAGCATTGAGCATCGTCTTTACCCGAGGGTGCGGGTGATCTAGGGGTATACTATGATGGTCCGAATCAGAGTCCCGATTACACATCGATGCAACACGAGAAGGAGATGGCCCACGTATTGGAGTTACAAAGAGGAACTGCACAACACACAACCGGCGGTGGAAATCGTGGTCTTTGGGTTTACTTGGAGGCATTACTTGGACGGTACCAATTGCGCTACTTAGACCGATCACAAGGGCCTCCTGTGTACCCTTGTTTCTAGATAGCTAAACATGTGATGGCAGCGCTGGATGAATACGACCGTGAAACCTGGACGTGCACGAGCTTTGCAGCTCGCTGTCGACTCAAATGTACCTGATCAGACTCGCCTTGTTCAAACTCAGGAATTGAAGGAAGAAAGTTCTTAAGATTAACCCATGCGGGGCATGGGGAAGCGACCTTTGGCCGGTCGGACGATATTTGCTACTTCATGGAACGAATACGGGCCTCACTATACAGTGACCATAGGGAACCTGAGTGGAGCAAAGCACACCGGCCTCGATATTCTGCTCGTCTGGGTTTTTATGAGGATCTATAATTCTTGTACTGGTGATCCGGCATGAAGGCCCACCTGGCAATGTTTGTAACAAATGTTTGACTTGCGAGAAAGTCAAGGTGAGTGTCAGCAACGTTTTGGAAACAAACTACCATGGATTTTGTCACTGGACTACCTGGAACTCAGAACGGAAATAACTTCATTTGGGTGCTCGTTGATTGTCGCATGTAATTGGTACACTTTCTCGCAAACAAGGAAGATTGTCAAGTCTTCGCATACTCTAGATAACTAATGGTGAAGGGCGGTTTTAGGCACGAGGTGTCAACTTGTGTTACCTCTGATTTTGATCTATACCTGGTTACGTTAGACATTACACAACACTCTTGGTTCCCGTTTGGACGTGAGCATTACTTATCATTGTAGGACAAACGGTCTGAGAAAACGAACCATCCTGACACTCGAAGACATGCTGCGAGCATGTGTGTGATTGACCGTGGCCAAAGTTGGAAGGACACTGACCGTTGGATGATTTCTACTGCAGTTGTTACCATTCTAGTATTCAGAAAGCTCTGTTAAGGGCAATCCATGGACGATAATGCCAATCTTCCAGTTGGACTAAGGTGAGTGGCAACGCGTGACCGCCAAGAAAGCTGTTAAGCTTAGGAAACACTGGGAGGTCACTGCAGGCGAGCGAGTCCAGTTGAAAGTTTCACCATGTGAGGGTCTGGTACGCTTTGGGAAGCGTGGCAAGCTTAATCTACGTTGCGATGGGCCATTCAGAATTCTGGAAAGAATCAGTCACGCCGCCTATGAACTCGAGTTACCCGACGAATTGAGTAACGTGCATGATATCATTTATGTCTCGAATCTAAGGCAGTGTTTGTCTGATGAAACACTTGTGATACCCTTGTTAGTGTCTGAGGTTAATGACAAATTGCGGTTGTTGAGGAATCTACCGAAATCATGGACCGAAACGTCAAGATTCGTTAGCATAGTCAAATCCTGATCGCGAGAGTTCGTTGGAACTCAAGACGTGGATCGGAGTCCATGTTGGAACACAAAGATCTAATAAAGCTCTGGTAATCTCAATTGTTCAGACGGTCGAATCAACTTTTGCTGAGACTGGTGAATTTCGGGACGAAATTCCCTTTCAAGTTGGGGATGATGTGGCACCTGAGGAAAATCCGTAGCCATCTTCATTTATCATCTTGATTTATCACTTCACTCTTCTAGGATTGCTTATTAAATTTCGGGACGAAATTTCTTTCAGGTTGGGGATGATGTGACAATGCGAACTTTCAAGGTTAGTGTCATTGTTTCTCTTCCGCATTCTTGTTAAGATCATACTGTTAGACGAAGATGTATTGGGTTATGCGTGAGTGTGAATTGGGCCACACACATTTAAAGCCCAACCTACATATTGTTCTCTAGGCTCATACACTTAAAGCCCAACTCCTCTAGTGGGCGGCTTGTTCTTGTAAAGCCCAAAGGTTGGGCCGACCTTGTTGCTAACAGTTAAACACACGCACATAATATGGTTGTTTGCTTTATTACGAAGTGCATACCCAACAAATCCCTGGGCCCAAAACGAAACCTGAAGTGGGCCTGGCCACTCATTAGAAATCATACACACAAGGGGGTACGTGACTTGCATTATCCCACAAGAACTCTTGTAAGCGAAACCCTAGCACCATGTAGTTGGCGGCAGTTATCCCTCTCCCCATCGTCCCATCATCAATGGCAGCCATCAATGGTAATCCCCCAAACCCCTGGTCACTCCCCTACTCACGGCTGCAACGTATCACGACTCGCCGGAGACACGAAGACGTCGCCGGAAGCACCGAAGCTCTCCTCCTCTCGACTCAGCTCTCTCTCTCTCTCTCTCTCACGGACACTTGGTTAGTATAATAATCACTGAATTAATTTCCACTATGTGCATAGTTTGGCTTTGTGAGTTGATGTTGTGTGGGTTGACATATATATGTATATGTGTAGAACAAACTGTTAGCATGATCTCAAAAGTGATCATGGAAGTGGATTCCATGATCTCTGGTTGCATGGACATTGGAACCTACTGATGATCATGTGATATGCAATTACGGACCAGTTGTGAATATGGGTGTGATGAATAGGTTACGATATATATATATGTGTTTATCATGCTAAATCTTTGTATTAATCATATATGTTGGTAGTTATGATGTGAACCGATGAACTAGGGTTACACAAGAACCTGTATTGAAGATTCGGATGAGAAGGAATGTTGAGATGATATAACCATTGCACCGAAGCTCTCCTCCTCTCGACTCAGCTCTCTCTCTCTCTCTCTCACGGACACTTGGTTAGTATAATAATCACTGAATTAATTTCCACTATGTGCATAGTTTGGCTTTGTGAGTTGATGTTGTGTGGGTTGACATATATATGTATATGTGTAGAACAAACTGTTAGCATGATCTCAAAAGTGATCATGGAAGTGGATTCCATGATCTCTGGTTGCATGGACATTGGAACCTACTGATGATCATGTGATATGCAATTACGGACCAGTTGTGAATATGGGTGTGATGAATAGGTTACGATATATATATATGTGTTTATCATGCTAAATCTTTGTATTAATCATATATGTTGGTAGTTATGATGTGAACCGATGAACTAGGGTTACACAAGAACCTGTATTGAAGATTCGGATGAGAAGGAATGTTGAGATGATATAACCATTGCTGATCGATAAACTAGAACTACTAATCAGTAGGTAACATGCTATTTGGGTTGAGTGGGTATTGAACTGTCAACCATTAGGATAAATAATTCTAGGAAATTTCTTTCTTGTTTGACTAATATTCGCACGTGATTGGCATTAAAGGAGTTATGATTGTGCATGATTATATGAATAGGTAAATGATGACAGGTGTTCGTAATTAGGGTGACACTTGTTATGGCCTAACTTTGAATGTTGATTTGTGCTATTTTAATCGGTGTAAATATTAATGTTGTTTAAGTTACTCGGTCCTCTAAAAGATGAAACGATTTCTGATTCATGTTCGCTAAAAAGTTAGGGAGTGTGGAACTGATCACGTAACATAAACACATCGCTCATTAGATGAAATTCAGTTGGGCCAGTTATGATATCCGGGCCATACACACTAAACTGGGCCACAGGAATAATGGATTTCACACTCAACTGTGTGCCGCCCAAGTGAGTATGGGCCGGGGAGGGGGGCGTATGGGCCGCACGTAGCTGGGCTCGTGCCAGGATGGTTTGGGTCGCACAGGTCACGGCCCACATGCGTCATATGTTGAACTGTGGGCAGATTTGGGCCGCGAGACACTTAAACGCACTCGGGTTGGACCAGCTGTGGTTGGGTCAAATTGTCATTTAAATGCACACAAGTTAGCCGATGATTTTAGTATATGGTGAACTAGAATATGTATTATGGTATGGAAATTTCTATATGAACAGCATGTGAATATTTGAAATGTGTTAAAGGTTCATGGTTTAATACATGCAATAGTTTAAATGACATGAGCGACAAATGCCTTCGTGAGACATAGACTATATTGATAAACATATACGATTTGTACAACTTGATTGATGCTAGTGCACTATTTGTGTAGTATGTAAAAGAGTGTATGACTTTGATGAATGTGAAACTGATTATTACTGGTAACCACACTAGGGTCCGGATGACCAACGAGGAACAAGTAATCTTACGTAATATACCGAGCAAACCAAAGGTGAGTTCACTACATTCGAGCATGCGTCCCAGTGGTTGGGGACAGTCAGTGGGTATTCCCTGGGGGGAATGAGTCTTTGGGTAAAAACGAGTATATTGGTTAATGATCTCACCTATCATCATTTGTAAGTCCCTCATCGGGTATTAGTTAGTAGCGCTACTTAGGTTTGGCACCCTCACCCCGTGCCTGTAGAGGACGGAGGTGAACTAATGACCCAGTCTGGCCCAGTACTAGATAGGAGTACGTGGGAAGGGCAGTCGTGTATTTCAGGAGCCGTCATTGTTCGGAAATGAGATATTAACAATATTACTTGCAGTGGTTGTTGAACGGTTTTACACACAACGGGTAATAAACATTTTCTAAAACTGTGAACTCGCCAGCTTTGTCTGATACGTGTGTTACATGCTCGCAGGTCGTTAGGTATCTTGGAATTGGGAAGCTTGCTATCTGGGAGTGCTGGAGTGGTCATGGATCGAGGCTCTTGGATTATAATACATTTAATACATTGGTTTTAAGCGTTATTACGAAACAATTGCTAAACAACTTATTACATGCTTCCGCTACACAACTTTTGAGAATTAATATTATGTTGGCAACATATTGTGGTAAAATAGTGTCATGACTTATTTTAACATTTATCATTGGTTCAAAGTGATTGGTGGCTCGAACTCTGATGCGTGACATGCCTCGCGGAGTTTCCGCAGGTGAAATTTTGGGGGTGTTACAGTGATTACCTACTAAACACTTATGACGTTTCAAACATTAACATTTATGTTGGGTTTTACTTTAATGCTTCCGCTATACTTAACTATGTTGGTTTGATAAACACCTTTCGTATTGATGGATAAGTATTACTATTTATTACGTGTTCAATATGATTGGTGGCTTGATCCTGGTCAGTCACGCTCCCAAGCGGTGATACTCCGCAGGTGGATTTTGGGGGTGTGACAGAATAAATCATCGATCATGGGCAAAGGATAACGATTCTTGATCGTTACCTTATTCAATTCACGATAGTCAATGCATAAGCGCATTGATCCGTCCTTCTTTTTCACAAATAGTATTGGAGCTCCCCAAGGCGAAGAGCTGGGTTGAATAAAACCTTTCTCCAACAAGTCGTCTAGTTGAGTCCTGAGCTCTTTCATTTCCGTAGGTGCTAGACGATAAGGAGCTCGTGCAATAGGTGCAGATCCTGGTAGAATGTCTATCCTGAACTCTACTTGCCTCTCAGGAGGTAATCCAGGTAACTCGTTAGGAAAGACATCAGGATATTTAGAGATGATCGGAATGTCTTCAATCTTAGGCTTCGGATCATTCACAGTCACTTGTGCCATGTAAATGACACATCCGCTCTTCAAACACTGCGATACCTTGAGAATAGACACATTGTTGGGCAATCCATATTGTGTATCTCCTTGAATAGTGATTGATTCACCAAAAGGGGTTTTGATAATAACTAGCTTTTTATCACAGGCTGGGCTTGGTTATGTGACAACCAATCCATGCCTAAAACTATATCAACCCAGCCAATTTCATTGGCAAGAGAGATAGCGGGATAGAATGATTCTTAATGGATATAGAACATCCATCAAGAAGAGTGGAAGCTGTTTCTAAGGTACCATCGGCCAGCTCTACCTCATATTTTATGTTTAGAGTCTTAATAGGCAAATTCAATAACTTACAGAACTTATGATCTACAAAAGACTTATCAGTACCGGAATCAAATAAGATTCTAGCATAGTTATTATTGATGAGGAAGGTACCTGTTATGACGTTCTCGTCGTTCACCGTTTCCCTCGCGTTTATCTGAAAAACTCTTGCATTGTTTTTCTTCGCCTCCTCGGGCTTCTTAGCATTCTTGGGGCAATTTGTCTTGATGTGCCCCTTTTCATTGCAACCATAGCAGGTTGCATCCTTGATATTTCGGCACTCAACAGACTTGTGCCCTTTCCTCTTACAAATCCCACATGGTTTGGCTTGTGGGTCTTGGTTGCACTTTCCAAAGTGCCTTTTGTGACAAATCTTGCACCTGGGCTTGTCATTGAACTGCCCCTTTTTGGAACCAGAGTTCCCTTTGCTCTTCTTGTTTGACTGAGGAGACTTGTCTTCCTCTCTCTTCCTTTTCCCATCATCGGTAGCTTTCTTCGCCCTACTCCTCACAATATCCAGAGTGAGGGACAAGGATAGATCCACTGCAGATCTATAAGTGGCTGGCTTAGAAGCCTTAACATTCCTTTTTACTTCAGGGGCCAACCCACCGATGAAACGCGCAATGCGTTTGGGTTCAGGGGTGACTAAGTATGGTACAAGCCTTGACATCGAGTTGAAGCTAGTCACATAAGATCTACAATCCAGATCCTTCATTACCAAGGTGAGGAAGTCAGTCTCTATCCTCTCGACCTCAGTTGAGGACAATAAGTATCCTTCATCAAATCAACAAACTTGTTCCATGAAAGATTATACAATGGAACTTTTCCAGTGGCCTGCTGTCACACCCTGGCTTTGCGGAAGTGTGGGTTTATTTGGTGTGACTTCTTAATACCATAGCATAATCACATTAATGATATATGAAAGTAAAACCATGATGTTCATCCATTAATTCAAGTTTTAAAGATAAAACACGACAACATTGTTTTCAAAAGTCGACATATGCAACGGATTACAACATGACAAAATAAAAATATTGTTCATACGACACAACCATAAGATATGAATCAAAAACACAGTTTAAGACGTGTGACTCTTCCAGGCAAAAGTTACAATCCCTAAACTCGGATGACATCATTTCTCCTACGTAGCTTGATGACATAGCATGCCTTGCCAGATCCCTAATTTCCTGAAATACATGTAATTTGAAAAATCAACAAAAAGTTGATCGAGTTCATGTAAAAGTGAGTATGAGTAAACCTTTAAGGTATGTATAAAAGTCCCTGGTATGTAGCAATAAGGAAAAAGAGATCACCAATGGGTAAAGCCACTGGTATGTGTGAGGGAAACTCAAACCTAGCAAATTTGTACCGGGCTTCGGCTGTAAGACACAGTCACCTCTATGGGCCTCCCCGGCCTCACGGGTGTGGGCTCGCTACACCCAAATAGATCTATCACTCTTGTGTCCCTCGGTCCTACAAAGAGGATTAATGGCCTCGAGTGTTGTACCCACCCCTCACATGATCTAGTAGTATAAACCCTCCCTACGCTAACCATACCATGTAATAAATGTTTTGTAATAATTGTCGCATGTATTTCACCCCCGAAGTGTAAAACTGAAAACAGTAAAGAGAAAAGGGAGACATGAACTCACAGAAGTGCGTCTTGTGAAATAGTCGATCCCAACTCAACCTACTGCGTGACGACCTACACGTACTAATTCCTATTAGATGGACGGTCGTGCCTTAACTTAAGGTTTTTAACGTTTTTGGGAAATAGTTAGACAACTATTTCTTATTCACACTTCTAAATTATTTTATATTCGTATTTTCTTTCCCAAGGATGGGGGTAATAATACATGTGTGTCTTATAATTCCGAAAATATATTTTTACGTCTCACTTGAAAATATATTTAATCACTTTGTCTAAAATGTTTTAATTTCCAAAATATATATATATATATATTTCCCAAAAATATTATATTTTATTTCATAAGTTTTTCCAAAATAATATTTTCACAAAAATGTACAAATAGGAGTATTTTTCTGAAAAATACATAAGTTACAATTTTAAAGTTCGCATTGTATTACGATACTCGTATAACTTAAATATTTATTTTGTGAGAGCGTTGGTATTATTTTGGAGTAGTATTTTCGCGGTATTTCCAAGTTATATTATTTTTACCCTAAAAATAATATATGTCTAGTTCACAAAATAATCAAATAATCACACAAGCGTCTTATTATAAATATATATTCTAAATATATATTTAACAAGTTTTATTTACGAAAATCCACCTCCGGTGCTTGGTAATTTTGTAATAAAAATCATGGCAAAGTTTATTTTTGAAAACAAGTTAAAAATTATATTTGTAATTATTTGTTAGAAAAATATTCTAAGTGTTATATTTCTGGAAAAATTTTGCCAGAGTTTCCATTGTAAATGGAGGTGTCCATGCTTTTAGCATATCATTTTCTTTTCAAAAACCAATCAAAAACCATCAATCAACAATGTATACAATATTTAATCACTAATCTTGACAAAATAAGAATAAATCATAAACTCATGAACTTGAAAGTTTTGTAAAAATATGTAGTAAATTAGCATCATACTTGGTAGGTCTTGTTATCTTTAGATACATGATTAGTTTCTTGGAAACTTTATTTTTAAAGAACATGAAGTTACACAACTTCTAGTCAAGATTCACAAAAATATTTCTTTATGAAATTTCATTTTTACACAAGTGTTTACACACTTGTTTAGTTACTATAAATGTGCTTCTTTCATACAAGATTCAGGTTATGACAAAACTAGTATTTTTCACTTGGTTCTTCCGAAAAACCACTTGTAGATCTTTAGATCCACAAGTTTACAACTTCATTTTACAAGAAAACTTATGTTTATTCAAGTTTCAAGTTCATGGTGGATGGTTTCATCATCTTTCATATTTCTAACACTAACATCTTACTAGTTCATGTTCTTGAACATGATCTAGTATGTCTAGATGATGATCCATCCTACTTTTAGTATCAAACAACATCAAATAATCACAACTACACAAGATCGACAAGATTTACACACATAACTTCTCTTTATCCACCTTTTATTCCTTTATGTTTAAGACTTGTTCATGTTCTTTAGTGTTTCTTAGTTTTTCACCATTAAATCATCTATTAACCACCAAATGCAAGATCAAGATGATGATTAGAAGCACTTACTACTAGCACAAGGCTAGGGAAGAACAAGGCGTAAAAGTGGTGGATAAAAGGAAACTAGAGTGGTTCTTGAACTTCTGAGTGCACTGGGCTTGTTTGTAGGACTCCTTGCTCCTTTGTACGTATGAGAAATGGTTGTATGGAGGTTGGATGGTGGTGATATGGTGGAGTGTGGGTGCGGCTGTGAGTGATGGAAGGGAAGAGGAGAGAGTTTTGTTGTTGTGTGTTTTGATGAAAGAGAAAGATTATCTACTAAACATATTTATAAACCATCTTTAAGCTTTATCCATCAAGCAAAGTGTTTCAAAATATCCAACATAGGTGAATAAAATAATCAAAGAAAGCCAAGGGTGTGTCCCACCCTTGTGACCGTCATTTGGGGGGGGGTATAGGGGTTGGGGTGTAATGATCTAGTTACTAATTTGGTTAGGATTTAAGTATTTAGTTAGTGTATTAAGTGTGTTATGTAATATAAAGGTGTGTTAGGGTGTTCGGGGATCCTAACTAGCTCAGAAAAGTAAAAACAAGGTGTTTGGTAATATTTTTATGTTTCAGGTAAAGTCCGGTTGTTCGGTTGGTTATTGGTCCATTAAAGTGCCAAATAAAGCTTTTAAGTGTCTTTTATGTTGTTTTAGTGACACATTAAATTTCCCAACACTTTGGAAGGCGTCTGGAATTATTTTGACAAGTTTTTGCACTTTACTAGCATTGTTAAATGCTGTATTTAGTGTAGAATTTTGTACTTAAAGTATGTTTTAGGCACTTCCGGGCACTATAACTATCACCTAGTGACGCTGTTTTATGATCCTCACCTCCCTACATTCCCTACTAGTGTAGTAATCAATTCCCGGCTCATACTGGCCTCAGAAACAATGTATGTCTAGTGCTGGCAATGTCAACATGTTTACTGGGTTATCCGCTCACTGTGCTAACTGTGCTTTTGTGCATCAAATTTGTCACTATTGTTTGTGTATAAATGGAGTGACAGTAATAAAGTGTGATGCATGAGTATGTATGTATCAGAAAACCGAAAGCAGTTTATTCATAATTGTAATTAAGCATAGTAATTAAGCACCAATTAAATATTAATTAATTTGTACGGATACCTGGATTTGTGAGGGTTGTCACATTCTCCCCCCGTTAAGAAAATTCCGTCCTGAAATTTTAGGCTCTGCTTCTAGTTGCTGGGGTCTTAGGAAATAGATGGTGGTACTTTTCTTTCATGCGATCCTCACGTTCCCATGTGTATTCTGGACCATGTCTTGCATTCCAACAAACTTTGACGAGCTTGACACTACTCCTGCGTGTTTTGTTCACCTTCCAATCCGTAACCTCAACGGGTTCTTCGACAAAGTGGAGCGTGTCGTCGATATGAATCTCATCTTCGGGAATGACAACTGTCTCTTGAGTCGGACTCTTTTTCAGGTTCGATACATGAAATGTATCATGAACACCACTAAGTTCGGCAGGTAAGTCCAACTTGTACCTACTAAAGCAACCCACTTCAGAATCCTGAATGGACCAATGTATCGCGGATTCAACTTCCCACGCTTTCCAAAGCGTGCCACACCCTTCCAGGGTGATACCTTTAACAAAACCATGTCTCCTACCTCGAACTCCAGAGGTTTCCTTCTTCGGTCCGCATAACACTTTTGTCGATCGCGAGCCGCCTTTATGCGATCTCGGATTTGTGCAATCTTGTCTGTGGTTTCCTGGACCACTTCAGGACCAACTAACTGTCTATCACCTGCGTCAGCCCAACAGATTGGTGATCGGCATTTGCGTCCATAAAGAGCTTCGAACGGTGCGGCTTGAATACTTGCGTGATAACTGTTATTGTATGAAAATTCGACCAATGGTAGGTGAGTATCCCAACTTCCACCTAAGTCCATTACACAAGCTCTCAACATATCTTCTAATGTCTGGATTGTTCGTTCACTCTGTCCGTCAGTTTGTGGGTGAAAAGTTGTATTCAGGTTCAACTGAGATCCGAATGCTTCTTAGAAGGATTGCCAATCCTTGACACAAATCTTCCGTCTCTATCGGAGATGACTGAGAGAGGCACTCCATGACGTGCAACGATCTCTCGCATGTATATCTCAGCAAGTTTGCTTGTGTTGTCTTTTTCTCTGATTGGCAAGAAATACGCAGATTCCATTAACCGATCCACTATTACCCGAATAGTGTCATGACCTTTTGGCGTTCTTGGCAACTTCGTTATGAAATCCATCGAAATCTGTTCCTATTTCCATTTGGGTATCTCAGGTTGCTGCAGAAGTCCTGAAGGCTTCTTGTATTCAGCTTTTACCTTAGCGCACGTTAAACACTTACTAACATAGACTGCAACATCGCCTTTCATCCTAGGCCACCAATAGAAGTCCTTAAGATCTTGGTACATCTTATCCGCTCCTGGATGAATAGAGTACCGTGACTTGTGAGCTTCATCGAAAATAACCTTTCTTAAACCACCAAACAGAGGAACCCAAATTCGTCTCATGAAACATAAAGTTCCTTCCTCGTTTGGTATCAACTGTTTCTCCATCCCACAGAGATATTCCTCCTCAATGTTCCTTTCCTTAAGAGCTTCTCTCTGCGCGGCACGAATGCGCAATAAGAGATCTGTCTGGATAATCATCACCAAGCCCTAACCCTTATGGGTTTGATCCTTTCTTTACGACTTAGGGCATCAGCGACCACATTCGCCTTCCCTGGGTGATACTTGATTTCACAGTCGTAGTCGTTCAACAGTTCGACCCAGCGTCTTTATCTCATGTTTAGCTCCTTCTGGTCGAATATGTGTTGCAGACTCTTATGATCCAGGAAGATTGTACATCGCATACCATACAAATAATGTCTCCAAATTTTCAGCGCAAATACCACTGCGCCTAGCTCCAAATCGTGTGTGGTATAATTCTTTTCGTGAACCTTCAACTGGCGTGACGCGTAAGCTATAACTTTCTGGCGCTGCATCAACACGCAACCCAAACCTTGACGCGAGGCGTCGCAATATACCACGAAATCATCCGTTCCTTCTGGTAGCGATAAGATCGGTGCATTGCAAAGCTTGTTCTTTAACAACTGGAACGCTTCTTCTTGTTTGATTCCCCAATCAAACTTCTTATCTTTCCGCGTGAGGGAGGTCAAAGGTTGAGCGATTTTTGAGAAATCCTCAATGAACCTCCGATAATAACCAGCCAAACCTAAGAATTGTCAAATCTCGGTTGGCATCTTTGGAGTCTCCCAATTCTTTATCGCTTCAATCTTGGTGTGATCCACATGGATTCCATCTCCGTTAACCACATGTCCAAGGAATTGGACTTCGCGTAGCCAAAATTCGCACTTCGAGAATTTGTCATACAACTTTTCCTTTTTAAGTAGCTCCAAAATAGCTCTTAGATGCTGTTCGTGCTCATCCCTCGTCTTCGAGTATATCAAAATATCATCGATGAACACAATCACGAACTTGTCGAGGTACGGTTTACAAACTCTGTTCATTAAATCCATAAAAACGGCTGGCGCGTTTGTCAACCCAAACGGCATCACCAGAAACTCATAATGTCCATATCGAGTTCTAAAAGCAGTCTTGGGAATACTTTCCTCTTGAATTCTCAGCTGATGATAACCTGATCGCAAATCGATCTTGGAGTAGTAACTTGAACCTTGCAGCTGATCGAACAGGTCATCAATTCATGGTAGAGGATATCTATTCTTGATAGTCAACTTGTTCAATTCCCGGTAGTCGATACACATACGGAAACTACCATCCTTTTTCTTAACAAACAAAACTGGAGCTCCCCAAGGCGGGAAGCTTGGTCTGATGAATCCCTTGTCTAGCAACTCTTGAAGTTGTGTCAACAATTCCTGCATCTCTGAAGGCGCAAGTCGGTAGGGTGCCTTAGCCACAGGTGCGGCGCCTGGAACTAAGTCAATGTGGAACTCGACTTGTCTCTGCGGCAGTAATCCTGGCAAGTCTCTGGAAAGACCTCAGGATATTCCTTTACTACAGGGATGTCTTCGATCTTCGGCTCAGCAGCTTCTTTATCCACGATGTGTGTCAAGAAGGCAACACATCCCTTCTGTAGACACTTTTTAGCTTTCAAACAGCTAATGATTTTTAATGGAGTGTCGCGCTTCTCTCCATGAACTATGATCGTCTCTCCATCTTCTGTTGAGATGCGAATGATCTTTTCGTGACAAACAATCTCAGTCTTGTTGCTTGACAACCAATCCATCCCTACTACCACGTCAAAGCTTTCCAACTTGACGGGTAGTAGATCCAAAGGGCACTCGCGTTCTCCCAGCTCAATTACACAACCTCTGACAACTTCATTGGCTTCAACTAGCTTTCCATTAGCCAGTTCAATTGAGTAAGGAACATCTAACTTACTAGCAGTTAACCCATGCATATTCTTAAATTCTATCGATATGAAACTATAATCGGCACCAGTATCAAACAGAACAGATGCAAAGCGCTGGTTTATAGGGAACGTACCAGTGACAACGTTGGGATCCTGGCGCGCTTCCCTCGCTCCGATGTTAAATACTCTCCCACGGGCCTGGTTCAGCTTTGGGCATTCCTTCTTAAAGTGCCCAACTTCTCCACAATTAAAACATCCTGGTCCGTGACCATTACCACCTCTGTTCCCAGCTTGAGCGTTGTTTTGGTTGCGATTCACATTCCCAGCTTGATTTGCATTGTTCCCATGGTTTCCATTTCTGCCATTTCCTCCTTGCTGGCGATTTCTGTTATCATTCCCATAACCTCGATTCCCAGTACGCCCAACACCAGTTCCGGCCCAACACGTATCCTTCATGTGGCCGTTCCTTCCACATGCTTCACAATTCCTCAATCTACATTGTCCATGATGATGGCGCTGGCACGTATTGCACTTGGGCAAAGTACCCATAAAACCCTTCCCTTTATTTTCAACACTGGTTGCAGCTTTGGCCGGTGTGCTTGATTCACCTTTCTTGTTCACGTTGCTTGTACCCTGTTTGAAGTTCGAAAATTTCCTTTTATTTTCACTAGACGACTCCACGTGAGTCTCTTTCTTCTTCTGCTCAGAATTCGAGAACTGGTTCAGGCGAATGGCTTCCTCAGTGAGGGCCACACTGAGGTCGATGGCTTCTGTGGTTGTTGCAGGCTTGGATGTGGTGACCATACTCATGATCTGAGGTGCCAATCCCTAGATAAAGCGCCCAATACGTTTGAACTCCGGTGTAACCATGTATGGCACTACATGGGACAAATCGTGGAATCTCTGAACATACTCCGCAATCTTGGGACCATCCATTTTTAAGTGCCAGAATTCAGTCTCCAGCTTCTGAATTTCAGCACGTGAGCAGTACTTACTTCTCATGAGCTCCTTCAGCTCATTCCATGACATCGCATAAGCAGCAGCTTCACCAAGAGTTTGCACTTACAAATTCCACCAAGATAGGGCTCCATCCAGAAATAGCCCTGAGATGTAGGTCACTTGTTGCTCGGGAGCACACTTGCTCATTCTAAGAACATATTCTGTCTTCTCAGCCCATCTAACAAACGCAACAGCACCTCCTGTGCCGTCGAAATTCACGGGCTTGCAATTGAGAAATTGCTTGTAAGTGCACCCTACACATACGTTAGGATTTACAAATGATATTAGAGAACGTGCTAAAAATATCCAAATGTATCTTAGTATATCTCAAACGACTTAACATTACCATTAGGTGGATTGTTATTGCCATGGTTCTGAGAGATATTTCCACTCGTTTCTGCATGAGAAGCAGCATACTGCACGATAGCGGCAACAATGATTCCTTGAAGTTCTGCCTCATTAGTGGGCATTCGCGGATCACGTCTTGGTGGCATCTTCTAAAAGATGTTTCACGTTGGTCAGGTCATAGTAAGTAAATGGTATACGTATGTAACAACAATATCAAGCACATAACATCTCATGTTACAATTAAATCAAGCACACAACATCACACGTTATAGAATATAAACAATCAATCCAACATCACATATAATGAGAATACTGCGATTGCGCTATCATAAATTAAGACCACAATAGTGTTTACAAGTTTTGTAACTGTATCGTACATCAAAAGTGACTAAGGACCACATCGCCCTAGTCCAAACTATCTAATCAGTTACAACAACAACCAAAATACGAAACATCAAAAGTCATAACATCAAAATGCGGTCTCCAAAAAGCTGTATAGTCTGCACAATCGCGGTCCTCTCACCAAAAGTCTACCCGCATCGAATCAAAACGCCTATGCTGATGGCGGAGGTGGAGGAGGAAAATGAGAGTAATACAGGCGACGCATATGTAACCAGATCTGCTCTAAAGCACAAAAGACGCGCAGCAAATATGCTATCTGCTGCTCGGAAGTCCAAAAGCGAGCGTCTGAGTCGGGTGAAAGTGGACGCGGAGGGTGTGATGCTGCAAACAGGGTTTGACAATGGCAAGGTGTTCGCTGAGCTCTCTCCAACTCCTGTATACTACGGGTCAATACCTCCTGCTCTATCATCAATGATGTAAGGATGTCCTCCGTAGAGTACCCAACATGGTATGGGTGATACGGATCAGACAGTGGCATGATAGGGGGCGTAGTCCATAAAAATGGCTCTCTCCATGGAGTGAAGGACGGTGCAGTAGGTGGTGCAACAGCGTGAAACTGAGTCGCGAATGGAAAATGGGATGACAACGTGGGTGGAACAGGAACAGGCGGCTGCCTAGATGACCCCTCTCCAGGATGCGGTGGCGGTATGTCCTGAAGAAACGTAATAGGGATATCAGTGCGGTGAGCGTCTGTAGTGTGTGGGGGAAACAACGGAATATCAATGGGTGCAGAAATGGGTGCTGAAACGGGGGCTACTGTTGGTGTAACAGGTCGCACAAAAGATGGGTAATCGTCATCGTCATCAATCCACCCGTTACGGGTGTCGGCGTAACATGGATCTACATGAGTAGTAAAAGGTGCACGGTCGAACAGCACCGGCACAGGATCAGGAAATGGTGCAACAACAGGATCCTCTATCAAGAGTGGAGCGTCAGCAGGCGCGTCAGCAGCGGGTATATCATCAACAAAGGGTGCAATGGCTGGTGCATCATCATGAACAGGGTCATGCTCTAATGCGGGATCAGGAGCGACTAGAGGCTCTGGGGCCACAGCAGGCTCCGGGTCAACAAATTCCATATCAAAATCAGCGGGATCATCAAACAATGGATCCATAGGGACTACAGGCTCCTCTATGGGCTGGTCTAAGTGAATGAACTAGATATCCTGGTCAGGATCAAAAAAAGGGGGAAAGACAGGATCAAAATCATCGTCAACCTCGTGATCAAACTCAAAGTCATGTGCGGGAGCAGGTGCAGCTGATAACGCCATGTTAGGGTCGGCGTCTGAAGAGTGATGTTGCACAGACTCAAAGGAATCTGGGACAGGTGAATCAGCTGGAAGCTCCTCTGCAGGGGCCTCTGCAATGGGTAAAATGACATCAGCAACAATAGGGGCCCCGCCCTCATGGTCAGCCTCAGGTGGGTCCTCCTCAAACAGATCGATGTCATCGTCAGAAACAACATCGAGGGGCATATCTACAACTGGATAAGCAGCAAGCGGTATAGGAGCAAGGATCACCGCGAGTGGTAAATCCCCGGCGGGAAGGCCATCAGCAGGCTCAGCTCCGACATCAGGCAGCGCAAAGGGCTGGAAATCGTCATCACCCTGGTACTGGTGGTGTCGGAAGTGTAGACCTCTCGCCCTGACGAAAATCTGTCATCTGATACGATCGCCATAGGATCTAAAGTGTCTGAAACTCCCGTGTCTAAGGATGATGGCATGATGTCTGTAACATAACCACACATGTGCACAAATAATCAACATATAATCAAATAAACATGTTAGTCACCAATAAGCAAACAAGTAATTCTCCTAGTCTCACTAGACTACCCTCCCAGCCTCTCAGACTGAACCTCCTAGTCTCTCCGACTAAACCTCCCCAATCTCTAAGATTGGCCCTTCAGTCTTCATGACTGAACCTTCCCAGCCTTTAAGGCTGTCCTCCCCAGCCTCTAGGGCTGAACCATAAATTTGAAAAAGTGCTCATACTTTTTGTTTGTAAAAATGTTTTGTGTCCTGGATCTGGACATAACATATGCAATGTAAAAAATGTTTTCGTGAGAGCCCTAGTGATCATAGTCTAGACTCGAGAAAGAATCCTAGTTCGCTATGATCTATGTTCTGATACCAAGCTGTCACACCCTGGCTTTTAGAAGCGTGGGTTATTTGGTGTGACTTCTTAATACCATAGCATAATCACATTAATGCTATATGAAAGTAAAACCATGATGTTCATCCATTAATTCAAGTTTTAAAGATAAAACACGACAACATTGTTTTCAAAAGTCGACACATGCAACAGATTACAACATGACAAAATAAAAATATTGTTCATACGACACAACCATAGACATGAATTAAAAACACAGTTTAAGACTTGTGACTCGTCCAGGCAAAAGTCACAATCCCTAAACTCGGATGACATCATTTCTCCTACGCAGCTTGATGACATAGCATACCTTGCCAGATCCCTAATTTCCTGAAATACATGTAATTTGAAATATTAACAAAAAGTTGAGCGGGTTCATGTAAAAGTGAGTATAAGTAAACCTTTAAGGTATGTATAAAAGTCCCTGGTATGTAGCAATAGGAAAAAGAGATCACCAATGGGTTGCAAAGCCACTGGTATGTGTGAGAAAGTGCAGTGAAACTCAAACCTAACAAACTATTTCGTATTCACACTTCTAAATTATTTTATATTCGTATTTTCTTTCCCAAGGATGGGGGTAATAATACATGTGTGTCTTATAATTCCGAAAATATATTTTTAAGTCTCACTTGAAAATATATTTAATCACTTTGTCTAAAATGTTTTAATTTCGAAAATATATATATTTTTACCAAAAATATTATATTTTATTTCATAAGTTTTTCCAAAATAATATTTTCACAAAAATGTACAAATAGGAGTATTTTTCTGAAAAATACATAAGTTTTACATTTTTAAAGTTCGCATTGTATTACGATACTCGTATAACTTAAATATTTATTTTGTGAGAGCGTTGGTATTATTTTGGAGTAGTATTTTCGCGGCATTTCCAAGTTATATTATTTTTACCCTAAAAATAATATATATCTAGTTCACAAAATAATCAAATAATCACACAAGCATCTTATTATAAAATATATATTCTAAATATATATTTAACAAGTTTTATTTACGAAAATCCACCTCCGGTGCTTGGTAATTTTGTAATAAAAATCACGGCGAAGTTTATTTTTGAAAACAAGTTAAAAATTATATTTGTAATTATTTTTTAGAAAAATATTTCTAAGTGTTATATTTCTGGAAAAATTTCGCCAGAGTTTCCTCTGTAAATGGAGGTGTCCATGCTTTTAGCATATCATTTTCTTTTCAAAAACCAATCATCAATCAACAATGTATACAATATTTAATCACTAATCTTGACAAAATAAGAATAAATCATAAACTCATGAACTTGAAAGTTTTGTAAAAATATGTAGTAAATTACCATCATAGTTGGTAGGTCTTGTTATCTTTAAAAACATGATTAGTTTCTTGGAAACTTTATTTTTAAAGAACTTGAAGTTACACAACTTCCAGTCAAGATTCACAAAAATATTTCTTTATGAAATTTCCTTGTTACACAAGTGTTTACACACTTGTTTAGTTACTATAAATGTGCTTCTTTCATACAAGATCCGAGTTATGACAAAACTAGTATTTTTCACTTCGTTCTTCCGAAAAACCACTTGTCGATCTTTAGATCCACAAGTTTACAACTTCATTTTACAAGAAAACTTATGTTTATTAAAGTTTCAAGTTCATGGTGGATGCTTTCATCATCTTTCATATTTCTAACACTAACATCTTACTAGTTCATGTTCTTGAACATGATCTAGTATGTCTAGATGATGATCCATCCTACTTTTAGTATCAAACAACATCAAATAATCACAACTACACAAGATCTACAAGATTTACACACATAACTTCTCTTTATCCACCTTTTATTCCTTTATGTTTAAGACTTGTTCATGTTCTTTAGTGTTTCTTAGTTTTTCACCATTAAATCATCTATTAACCACCAAATGCAAGATCAAGATGATGATTAGAAGCACTTACTACGAGCATAAGGCTAGGGAAGAAACAAGGCGTAAAAGTGGTGGATAAAAGGAAACTAGAGTGGTTCTTGAACTTCGGAGTGCACCGGGCTTGTTTGTAAGACTCCTTGCTCCTTTGTATGTATGAGAAATGGTTGTATGGAGGTTGGATGGTGGTGATATGGTGGAGTGTGGGTGCGGCCGTGAGTGATGGAAGGGAAGAGGAGAGAGTTTTGTTGTTGTGTGTTTTGATGAAAGAGAAAGATTATCTACTAAACATATTTATAAACCATCTTCATGCTTTATCCATCATGCAAAGTGTTTCAAAATATCCAACATAGGTGAATAAAATAATCAAAGAAAGACAAGGGTGTATCCCACCCTTGTGATCGTCATTTAGTGGGGGGGGGGTGGGGCGTATAGGGGTTGGGGTGTAATGATCTAGTTACTAATTTGGTTAGGATTTTAGTATTTAGTTAGTGTATTAAGTGTGTTATGTAATATAAAGGTGTGTTAGGGTGTTCGGGGATCCTAACTAGCTCAGAAAAACAAAAACAAGGTGTTTGGTAATATTTTTATGTTCCGGGTAAAGTCCGGTTGTTCGGTTGGTTATTGATCCGTTAAAGTGATAAATAAAGCTTTCAAGTGTCTTTTATGTTGTTTTAGTGACACATTAAATTTCCCAACACTTTGGAAAGTGTCTGGAATTATTTTGACAAGTTTTTACACTTTACTAGCATTGTTAAATGCTGAATTTTGGTATTTAGTGCAAAATTTTGTACTTAAAGTATGTTTTAGGCACTTCCAGGCACTATAACTATCACCTAGTGACGCAGTTTTATGATCCTCACCTTCCTACACTCCCTACTAGTGTAGTAATCTATTCTCGGCTCATACTGGCCTTAGAAACAATGTCTGTCTAGTGCTGGCAATGTCAACATGTTTAATGGGTTATCCGCTCACTGTGCTAACTGTGCTTTTGTGCATCAAGTTTGTCACTATTGTTTGTGTATAATAAATGGAGTGACAGTACTAAAGTGTGATGCATGAGTTTGCATGTATCAGAAAACCGAAAGCAGTTTATTCATAATTGTAATCAAGCACAGTAATTAAGCACCAATTAAATATTAATTAATTTGTACGGATACCTGGATTTGTGAGGATTGTCACACCTGCACTAACGCTTTCCACCAAGTGAGGGCATCGCTCTTGAAAGATTGAGACACAAACTTTACTATATCTTCTTTAGCACATCCATTGATGTCTATCACTGTCTCCATTTCGTCCAACCATTTCATGCAATCGATTGGTCCCTTTTCTCCTGTAAAATCCCTTGGTTTACAGGAGACAAAGTACTTATAGGTAGAACCCTTGGTGTACCTGGGAGTCTGCTCAAAAACAATCTGCTTCTGCGGTTCACTTCCTTGATTAGACGAGTGCTGAGACTCATCTTTCTTTAGCGTATGTGAATGAGAATGGGACCTAGAATGAGTTTTGGACTGAGCAATACTCGGCTCCTTGAACTTATCATCCACAGCTTGAGCAACCGCTGCGGTTATCATTGCTTGCAGTTCGGCACCAGTGATATTAATCCTGGTGTTGCTGCCTTTTGCAGGATGACTGTTTGCTTCATCCGAGCCAGCCATTTTTGAGTACTATATCAAACAATGAAGATATATTTAAATTATATAATAAATCATCGCATTGATGATTAGATGGTCATGGTATTATTAAACCATGTAGATCATTTTAAATCATAATCAATAGGATATAATTATTTATTTCACTATACAGGGGAATTATAAATCACAACTGTCAATGTCATGAAAGACATCTTTATTTAGCACAAGGCTTGTCTCGAAGGACATTTAGATGGCACAAAAGGCCTTGTCACAAGGACGATTAGAATATAATCATTGATCTCTTGGGTCAGTGATCTTTTTAAGGGTCAAACATATTTCATCGCCTTTTTGACAAGAAATTTATAAAATAAAACTATCATTGTCATTATTACACCTTTTCTTATAAGCATACATCTCATATGGATGTTTTAGGTGTATACATCATATTGATGTTTATTAGCCATGATTCACATTGATCATTTTGGCTATGATAGTGACTTGAAAGGATCCAAGTACATTTGGAAGCTTGTGTGGTTTCTCGTACCGCACAGCTAGGAATGTTAACATGTTTTCAGATGTTAACAGAGATTTACTGTCTTAAAAAGGTTGTACCATCATAGCCATTTAGTATTTCGGCTAGGTTATACCTCTAAGAATTTCTTTGGCAGATCAATTAAAAAATTGAAATGATAAAGCATGATGATGTAATAAAGTACATAATTAAAATCCAAAGAAATTTCATTAAACCTTAACTATTACAGGGTGCCCTAAACGGGTCTTAAAAAGAACATACTGCCCACGCAGGGGCTACAAAAACAGAAATAAGTCCTCGCAGGGACAAAATTAAAGAACAGTACAAGATAAAGTAACTTCCTACTTCTTCTTGCTCTGATACCAACCTGTCACACCCTGATATTTCCACATATTACCGGTGGGCCCGGCGGGGAGTATCGTGACGTAGTTGATATCATCATTGTCAATACACACAATATAATAACACAGCGGAAGGCTTGGTAAATAAACTATTACAAACCATAATGTCTGAGTGTTCGAGTGAAAGAATATACAGACTGTAATGTAATGAGATCCACAGGCGGATCATAAATATTTACAAAGAAACAAAATAACAGACTTCAGGTATCTATAGATTTGCAAGATCTTCTTATGACACCTAATAGCTCCAGCCTATTACGAGAGGTACCTGTCAATCAGTCTTTAAGAAGATACGTCATTTTACACTGGTAAATACAATTAACTGACTCTTTTGAAAACATTTATGAAAATTGATTTAAGTACACATGGCACAAATCATTTATAACTTGGGACAATTATTTAAAGATAATCTTGTATACAGATTTACATGTTTGTCATACAATTGGGGCCGGTTCGGAAGCCGGTCATGATTAACCGACTCACAACTTATAGAACCATAAAGGAGTTATCCCCAACATGTGGGTTTATATTTTAGCATTTGCATCTGTCAGGTGTATGCCTACACCCCGTGCATAGATCGTGGCCATTTTCAAATGAAATGAGCCGAGGATATCCAGGACACGGTCGAATTAACCACTGATGTTTATGTTATCAAACAAGACAGATTAAAACGGGTTATGTAAATTTATTAATCACAATCCGATTAAATGATTTTATACCCGACCAAGTGGTATTATTATAATACCGTATCCCAAGGCCATATAAGGGAAAATAAGTTAAAAGTATTTACCTGAGCTAATGTGAAATGTAACTCAGCAGTATAATCCTAAGCTTTTTAATGGTACCTTCTACTGGATGCTATTCAATCTACATAGAAGGTTTAATAACCTATTAGGATGCTAACGGGCCTTTAGTTAAGTCAAGGACTTAGACCAGCTAGCTAGAAAGAAACCTTACGGTTCTAAACACTAGATTAAGCAGAGACCGGAATAGAATGTGGTTTAGACCCGACAAGCTTGGATACTTGTATAATATGGGTAAACTAAACATATTCTGGAATTTGAGGATTTAATGATAAGGTTAAACCCGTTTCGGCTATTTTACGTAAACTAGTCACATAAACCGATCCGAACGCATAAACGCATAACGGGTAACCAAATGAATTATATTCAGGTCTTAATTGTTATGATGCTTAAAATATGTTAATACATCAGTAGGATGTTAACATATATGCCCAAAAAGTAATTTAAATCAAGCTAAGTCCCATAAGGGCATTTTGGTAATTTTAATACTTATAAAAGATATTTTATAACAAACTGATGTTCTGGTCTTTTGAAATCAGTAAAAGTATTTAATTTACCTCATTACATCAGTAAGATATTATACATACGTGAGATTTACTATTTATGAACAAACTATGTCCCGAAAGGGCATTTTGGTCATTTCACATAGGCTTTTAAGGGCATTTTTGGAAACCTGAGTTCATAACTTATACCTACTGTAAAAATATTTATTTTTTTTAAAAAAGTCGGTAGGTAACAAGTGTTAGGTGTTAATTATGGTTTTAAACCATACTATGCACCTAATTAGTGTAAAACTCGCTATTTGACGATAATCAAGATGTTTATGAAATTCTGAGGGTTTGATCAGTTTTAAATGCTCAAAATAATTTACTTAATGTATGAAATCAGTAGGAAAAAGTTTGGCATTCAAAGCATTTGTTAATCTCATTTTATGCCTAAAAAGGGTATTATCGTCATTAACCGAATTACACAAGAACTCTATGTTTTAAGTAGATTATAATCTGACCAAAAATCTTAAAATTCCTTAAAAATAATATCTTAACAATAGGTAATGAGTTTTGGTTCAGAATCCAAGTTTAAAGGTGCATTATGCAAGATATCGTAAACTAATTACAAAAAAGCTTCTAATTACGATGTCGAGCATAATTTCTATTTGGGACCAAGAACTGATGTCAAATTTTCGGGACAAGCCTATATATCAGTAGCAAAGGTTTTTGTCCACTCATATTTCAAAAAATCTCATTTGTGTGTCAAAGGGCATTTATGGCATTTTAAAGCATATTAACGATCAAGAGCATATAATTCAAACCACTAAGAACCATGAAATATAACTTAAGGGGGTTATACTACTGAATAATATGGTCCTAATGGAAGCTTAAAACATGGGAGGATTAAGCTTAAATGGTTCAGAACTGAAAGTCAAAGCAAAAGTCAAGCTTTTGCGACTTTCGGTTATAAACTGACCTTAGACTGATAATTGTCGGGTTAGGACTGATAAGATATGTTCTAATATTGATTACCAAGTCATTAGAATGTTTAAATATAATTTAGAACCTCTGTTATATTAGTTTAATTCATTTTTAAAATTTCTGTCCAGTTTTGTCAAACTAGTTTGACCCGACAATTAACTAGTCAAACGAGATAATTATGAGGTGCCCTTTTAAGGGTTAATCACATATCCTAAGATGGTTCCATAACCACTTTCGTTTTGGTCAGTGGCTGGACCATTAGTGATTAAACCGAAAGTCAAACCTTAATTACGATATGTTTGACTTTTCGGTTTTAAGGCTAATTAAAACGACTAAGCAGGGATTAAGACTCTTACTTAGGGTCCTTGCTATCTTTTCTACACTTGGTAATCTTCTCCTACTGATTGCAAGCTCTAGAGGTGAGTGTTCTTGAGTGATATTGCAAATGTGAGCATAAGAACACAACACTCAAGTCCTTTATATACTAAATTCCAATCTCTTGGATCATTAGCAGCTGTTATGGAACCTCCTAGGATCACCCCAGGTGTCCTAGTAGATTATTAAAACCGTCCGACAATCCCTGGTTTCGAATGGATTGAGCTAAAGTCGGTTACACAGCTGAAACATACATCTGTCCAAAAATTCTGCCCAGCGACAAGCTTACGGACCGTAAGCAAAAACCCTTGCGGTCCATATCCACCTCCTACGGACCGTAAGTCCGAATGGATGCGGTCCATAACCAGACCTGAATTGCATCGCCCAGTTATATCCTTGCGGGCCATAAGCCTAGGACCATACGGTCCGTAAGCGATGACCAGAAGACAAAAATTTTTGAGAATCTTATATTTGATCATGCAGCTTTTTAAACTCGAATCTTCAGATAATTTCAGCAAGAATAGTCCACATGATCAGGTCTGCATTACTCAGATTACCATGCCATGCACAAGTGTTTCCTTGGAGTCTTTAGAAATGGCCATGGCATGAAGATTTGTCGGTTTTTGGCACATGTACTCTTATTTCTTAAAAGTCGATTAACTCATCATAAATTCAATCGGATGTCTATGAATTCTTTATCAATTATTCAGTAGAATGTATTTATATTTTACAAAGCCTTGGGAACATTAAAAGGTCACTCAGAGGTAAATTTAACATGTTGACATGTTTAATCCCAGTAGCTTTATAATCTTCCGATTATATTCACAAACGGCTTGTTGTATTCAATTAATCATTCGATTAAGAATATATTCTCCGCGTATTGTCATTCAGAGGCTCAAGTTTGGCATGTTGACATTTTTAGTCCCTTCGCATACATAATTTCACCGTTTGTCAACTTCAGTCCTTCAAACTCAATCTTTCACATATTTAGAGTTTAGGACACGTGTCTATACATAATTTGTACATGTTTTTACGTGGTGTCACACAAACGTAGATGTTGCGCGTGTTCGGTTTTCGACTTGGAATAGATCTAGATATCATCGATGAACACCATGACGAAGCGGTCAAGAAATGGTTTACACACGCGATTCATCGGATCCATGAAATCTGCGGGTGCGTTGGTTAGACCAAAAGGCATAACAACGAACCCATAATGGCCATAACGAGTGCGAAAAGCGGTTTTGGGTATATCCTCCTCTTGGATGCGAAATTGGTGGTAGCCTGAGCATAGATCGATCTTCGAGAAACACGTAGCACCTTGTAGCTGGTCAAACAAATCATCAATTCATGGCAGAGGATAGCGGTTCTTGATTGTCAACTTATTCAATTCCCGATAGTCGATGCACATCCGAAATGACTGATGTGTGCAAAATGCAACATATAAATTACATTAAATGTGGCATAAAACTAACCCTTTTTTAGTACTAATATTGGAAAAAGTGTGTTTTTGGCTTCCTTTTGTATTTTCAGGATTAAATGAGCTCAAATGAACAAAAGAAGCAAAAAGGCAGCTAAATCTAACATAAATACAAGAAAAGGAATAAACGTGGCATGCCTGACCCCTCGACAGCATCCTCCCAAGCAAAAACAAGAGGACAGAAGGCTGAACACGCCCCGTGCTCAATGAGCACGGGGGCGTGCCCAAGTGTCTGTAGAAAAGACAAAGTTGTAGAAGCTTCTATCACCCACCACGGGGGCGTGTCCATCGGATACGGGGCCGTGTCAACTCTAAGATTCGCAGAATCTAGGCAAATCTTGATAGTACAGATACGCATCTGCACACGGGGTCGTGCCCAGCAGACACGTGGGCGTGGTCAACTAATGCAGACAAACTACAATTAATGAAGAAAGAGAAGATGGGTGGACACGGGGCCATGCCCAATGGACACGGGGCCGTGTCCGGGCTTCTATGCAGGCTATAAATAGGGGTGCTTTGCTCACTTGCAAACCATCCCTTGGGAAACCACCGATCTCACACCTCACCCACCCACCACCACTATCACAACCCACATCCACCACCATCATCCATCATCCATCATAGAGTGTGTGAGTAGTCTCGGGATCCAAGATTGATCGTAAGAGTTCTTGACAATCAAAGGCCATGTTTGCCTAAGTCTCTTACATCACTTGGTGAAGACAAGTGTTTAGTGTAATGCTTTTTATTTTTAATCTTTTCGCACTTTTTATTTGGTTATGTATTAATGACTTTAATAACTTGTTTCTTATGTTGAAGGTGAATCTTCCTTATTATTTGTCAGTGGTGTCTTGGCATTATTTTACTGTCTATATAAAATAAAAGATTTTCACCATTCATATCTCCACGGTCTATATGGAGATATGTTGGCTACCTGGTCGGGGGTTAAGGGAATGGTTTGGTAAGAGTCTTGCCTTGTTTAGTGTATAGATCCTGCAAGGACCTGGGTCAACTTTAGTAGGACCTCCTTCAATACCCACTGGTATTGGGTGGTGGGGGTCCGAACTCCTTGATCCCCTCATATGTAAACTACTATTAAAACTTTAACCCGGCTATTTAGGATTGTATCCCTGCTGACTCAAACTACTTAGCCGAGGGTAACGTCACCTTCAAAAGAGGGGCCTACCACATTACGCATTAATAACTTAATTAATTATCTTTCAATAATCAACCCTTTAGGATTGTGTCATTGCTGACTAAAACTACTGGGTTGAGGGTAACGTCACCTTCAAAAGAGGGGCCTACTACTATAACTAAGATAATCTCTTAAAAAGTGCAAAAGTGCGAAAATAATCAAAGGTTACACTAAATGTGAGTCGGATCCAAGTGATTCATCTTATATATCTGTTTTTATTTTTATTTTTATTTTTATTTTCAGCATTTTTAGTTTTTATTTTCTAGTTTAAACCTTTTTCTAAACTTTTGATTTGATTAGACATTGAGGAAAAACCGGTACAAAAAGCTCTTGTGTCCTTGGACAACCTCGGTATCTTACCAACACTATACTACGCTCACGATGGGTGCAGTTGCCCATATGTGTGTTTGGTGTTAGTAAAACATCGTGTTTTATCAATTTAAAACTTGACTAACGTGTAAAAAGGGCTAAAAATATACATAAAAACATATAAGACCGCACGCACATCAAGTTTTTGGCGCCGTTGCCGGGGACACAAGGATTTTAAGAAAGTTAGGAATCAACGGCCTAATCGTTTTTTCTTATTTCTCTTTTTTTAGGATTTTTATAAATTTTCCAGCTTCTACAGAGCTTAGAGCTTAGCACGGGCCGTGCCTGGTCGGACACGGGCCGTGCCCGGCATTGTTACTGGCAGTTTTTATTTTCCGATTTACAGAGAGTTGAGCACGGGGCCATGTCGGTGCAACACGGGGCCGTGTCAAGCTCCTCAGTAACAGGGATCCGGAAAACAATCATTGTATCTCCTACCACGGGCCGTGTTCATCTGAGCACGGGGCCATGGTGAAACTTCTGACCAACGTTCTTTTTGTTTTTATTGCAGGACTTGGAACCCAGGTGCCACATCTGAACTTTCCACGCAGTGTGTGAGCTCCGGTTCTAGTAGAGACATAAAAGAACCTTTAGACAAACCCGAACGCTTTCTAAGAAAAAGACTCAAAGTTAAAAACCAAGAGAAAGTTTCGGGGGACCCACTTCCAATGGCGGACCAACGTACCCTCATGGATTACCTACGTCCCACCGTAGGTAATCTCGGCGCCGCTATCAATGCACCAATTGTCGAGGCCAACAACTTCGAACTTCGGCCGCATTTGATACAAATGCTCCAAAACTCCGCAACCTTCCATGGGCTTGCAGACGAGGATCCCCATCTACATATTACTAACTTCTTAGAAATATGTGATACCTTTCGGATCAATGGAGCATCAAATGACGCCATCCGCCTTCGAATGTTTCCATTTTCACTAAAAGACCGAGCTAAGGCTTGGCTTAATACCCTCCCAGTTGGCTCCGTAAACACCTGGGATGAACTAGCCCAAAATTTTCTATATAAATATTTCCCTCCTGTTAAATGGCTAAATTAATGACTGAAATTAACACATATTCACAAGAGGACGGGGAATCCTTATATGAAACTTGGGAAAGGTTCAAGGAGCTATTAAGGAAGTGTCCTCATCATGGTCTTGCGGTATGGCAACAAGTATCCACCTTCTATAATGGGTTGTTGCCACACACAAGACAAACACTCGACTCTAGCTCTGGGGACTTTTACGTAATCGCCGCCCAAATAAAATTTATAATCAAATTGAGGAAATTGCTCAAACCAATTTTCAATGGCACACTCCCTGAGGCACGAAATCTATTGCCCCGGGCGCCCATAAGGTTGATGAGAGCACTTCCTTGCAAGCCCAAATCGAAGCCCTTTCTTCAAAAATCAATAAGTTAGAAATGGCAAAAACGGCTTCGGTTATGGCTTGCGAAGGGTGTGGTGGGCCACATGAAAATTGGAGTTGTATGAAAGAAATAGATAATCAAACAAAATCGGTAAACTACATTGATAATAGACCTAGGCCGTCGGGTCCTCCAACGGGTACCTACAACCAAGGATGGCGTAACCACCCTAACCTTGGTTGGAGAGAACCCGATGTCACACCCTGACTTTCGCGGAAGCGTGATTATGGTGTGACTTTCTTGTTATCATTGCATTCAACCATATCAAACAACTATATGAAGAAAACCAAAGATTTGTCATCCATAAAATGGATTTAAAACATAAAAACACTGTCTAAAACGTAGACTTCAAATTTAAGTTTTACAAACCATATGAATCGTCTAAAAGTTCGCTAAGGACTAGTCAAAAGATATTAGTTATAATCAAAGTTTGGAAGACGTGTCTCGTCCAGGAGTAAGACACACTGACCAAACCCAAAGACCATGGATGACATCTTTATGCTTAACATGACTTGAAACTCCAACGCCCGCCAGATCCGTACTTAATTTCCTGAAATACATGTAGTTTGAAAAACATCAACAAAAGTTGAGCGAGTTCATGTGTGTGTGTATGAATAAGCCTTTAAAGTATGTCTGTGTAAATGTATGTCCCTAGTATGTAGCAATAAGGAAAAACAGATCAATTAGTGTGTAGCTAATACATTAATAAGTGACATGGCCTAGGAAGCACTCAAACCTGTATACGTATTTCGTATCGGCCCCTCAGGCGGAACGACATAGTCACCACATGCAGCCAACTCGCCGGCCCATGGGTGGGGCTCGAAACTCCCAATAGATCTATCACTCATGCCCCTCGGTCCTTATACAAGGATTAATGGTCTGAAGACAATAGCCTACCCATTCACGTGATCTAGCAGTACATTCCTTAGCTAATCATACCATGTATAAAACGTTTGTAATCAGTATGTAACATGTATTTCACCATCGAAGTTGTAAAACTGAAAACAATTAAAAGAAAAGGGGGACATGAACTCACAGTATTGCGTCTTCAGTATGTGTAACCCAAGTCTCCTCAGCAAACACGACTACCTACAGTGTACTAACGTCTATTAGACGAACGGGCCGTGCCTTTGCTTAGTATGAAGGTTTTTGAGTTACGTTTCTTGTGTTCCCAATATTATTCCAAGTTATAATTATTAGTTGTTAAAATAATAAATATTTTAACTTGAATTTTTGGAATAATTTGTTAAACAATATTCTTGTAGTAATACTTCCCATGTATTTGTATTCGTATTTCCTTCCCAAGGATGGGGGTATCTCATACATGTGTATTCGTATTTTTGTATGTGTGTCTTTAGCCGTGTTTTGGCGTCGTATTCCGATGTATTATTCCAAAAATATACCAATATATTCCCAATATATATTTCCAAAACAATATACTTTCAAGTCTCACTTAGAAAATATATATAACTTATTTGTCAAAAATAATGTATTCCAAGAAAATATATATTTTTCCCAAAACTCATATATTTTCTAAATATACTTAGGAAAATATGTCTTTAACTCCCCAAAAAATAATATATTTTCTCTTGGTCGAAAATATGATATACTTGGTAATATGTATGAAAATCATATTTTCACTCCTTTCGTTTCCAAAATAATACTTGCCAAAAATATATATTTACAAGAGTATTTTCCGGAATATTTCATAAGTTACGTTTTATCGTTCGGCTTTACAATATTAAGTGTGTAACTTATATTTCATTCCTTGTGGTTTTTGGTATTATTTTGGAGTTGTAAATGTCATGGTATTTTGTTAAGTTATATTATTTTACCCTAAAATAATATAACTATTCCACAAAATAAACAAATATCCACACAAGTGTCTTAATATAAAATATATATTCTAAATATATATTTATCCACTTTTATCTACAAAAACTAACCTCCTATACTTTGTATTTTTGCAACAAAACCTATGGCGAAATTTATTTTGAAAAACAAAGTTAAAAAAATTACATACTTGTAAATACTTGTTAGTAAATATTTTCTAAGTGTTGAAATTTTTAGAAAATTTCGCTATAGTTTTCTTTGTAAACGGAGATGTCCATGCTATTAAGCATATCTTTTTCTTTTGTAAAAATCATCACAATCCATTCACAATCAATAATAAACAACCTTTATTCGCCAATTTTGCCAAAAACAAGCATATACTATCACTCCATGAACTTGAATATTTATAAAAATATGTAGTAACTTACTAGTGTATTTAGTAAGTCTTGTTACCCTTTAAAGTGTGGTTGATGCTTTAAAAACATCATTTTTAAAGAATGTAGATCTTTACAACTTATAATCATATTATTAACCACCAAAAATGAAGGTTATTTATTTAAGAACCAAGATTTAGTACAACTTGTATTTTTAACTTGGTTACTTGGAAGAATCATACTTAAAATATTTAGATTTACAAGACTTTTGATCATTACTTAACAAGAAACAACTTTATTCTTTCAAGTTCATGATCTTTGTGAGGATGATCCATTAATTTCAAACACTTTCATCCTCTCATCTTGCTAGATTATGTTTTTAATCATGATCTAGCAAGATCATGTGATGATCTATATCATTTACGCAAGCAATCAATCAACAAGTATCACAACAACACCAAACAACATGATTTCTTTAAGATTTCTTATAATTTTAGGCTTATGTTCATGTTACATCTTCTTGTTTCATAGTGTTCTTCAAGATTAACTTTATGTAACATCTTTTAACCACCAAAAATAGAAGTAAACTAGCAAGATCATGGTTCTTACCACTAGCTTAAGGCTAGGGATGATCAAGAGGATAAATGAAGTGGATAAAAGCAAACGGTGAAGGTTCTTATCTTCCGAAAGCTCCTAGCTCCTTTGTGCACCTTCTAGCACCTTATTATAAGCTTGGAATGTATGAGAATTAGTTAAAAAATGATGATGAGGGTGTTGGGTTCGGCCGAAAGCTCCCAAGGGGAGAAGAAGATGATCAAGTGTGTGTTTTAGTGTGTGCACAAATGAGCTCTAACCTTCCATGTATACTTATAACCCATTTAATCATTCCATCCATTGTGTAATATGTCTTGTAGTAGGAGACAAGATCTTATATTATATTGAAATAAAATCTATTAAATAGGCCATGTGTTGGCCATAGACTAGGTTTAACTAAACTAGTTAGTTACTAGTTAAATTTTAAGTATGTAGTTAAGATCTAGTTACTAGATATTTATATGGGGTGTTATGATGTTCGGGGACCATAACTAGCTTGCTAATGATGAAACAATGCTTCTAGTGAAAATTTGGTGTTTCGGGTAGTGTCCGGTTGTTCGGTTAGATACCGTTCCGTTAAAGTGCTAAGTTATTCCGTATAGTGTCTTTTATGTAACTTTTTGTGACACTTTCAATTCCCGGCACTTAGGAAAGCATACAGGACCATTTTGCCATATTTTTGCATGTTACTAGCATGTTAAAATGCAGAATTTTAATGATTAATGCAGAATTCTGCACTTTGAGTGGGTTTTAGGCACTTTCCGGCACTTAAACTATCACCTATTGACGTAGTTTTGTGGTCCTTACTTCCCTACACTCCATACTAGTGTATTACCTTGTCTCTGGCTCATACTGGGCCTCAATATATTGTCTGTCTATGTACTGGCATTGTCAGTATATTTCTGAGTTATCCGCTCACTCTACTAACTGTGCCTTGTGCATCAAGTATGTCACTAAAGTTTGTATGTAATGAATGGTGTGACAGTATGAAATGTGATGCACATGTATGTATGATACAGAAATCATAAAGCAGTTTATGTCATTAGTTGTAATTAAGCACACTCATTAAGCATAAATCAGTATTAATTAATTATACGGATACATGCAAATTTGACGGTTGTCACATTCTCCCCCTGTTAAGAAAAATTCGTCCTTGAAATTTGTACTACCTTAACTCCTTAGGGTTTCATTATGCGTGTATGTATATGAATAGTACCAAGGTAGATAATCACCAAACCGAATCAAACCCTATTCACGTCAGGTGAATCTAAGAATATATAACAACACGAATCCAATGGTTAAGAGGTATGTGCTTTTAGCGTTTGATGTCAAAGGTACAAGACGTATTGACGTATAGTCCAGTGTAATCCAGTTAACAGGGGTCCCACAAAAGAGAAGTTTTGACTAGTAGGATTCTCAAACGATCGATCACAAAAAGCAAATGAGTTTTCTCAAACCATAGCGTCCGCTATATGAACCCAAAATCAACAGCTCAAATGTGGTATGAAAATGATCGGTCAACTTCCGAATAAATGACTGGTTAAGTTGAATGTGTTGACATTCTTGAATTGCGAAAGTACGCCGAATGAAATACAAGTGAATCTGGTGTATTATTGTAGTTACATCAGGGACGTTTGAATGGCAAGCCAAACAAAAGTATGTGTAGTGTTGTGTGGAACGGTTGACCATGATTAGCACAAGCTACAAGTTTGTAATGACACCATAAGGTGTCGTTATTGACATATTTCAATAACAGCAGTGGCCGAACAAGTTCACCGTGTTTGAAATCAAATGAAAGTGCACTAAAACAATCTGAAGATTTGATTTACACAATGTCACAGAGTTTTCAATTGAACGTGGAATATCAAAGAACCACTGTTCCCGATCGGAGATGAAAAGGTAATGTGTACCACAAGGCATTCAGTCAATCAAGGAAAGTATCGTTAGGGGGGTACATCGCGTCATGAAATGAATATAGGTACCATTGTCTTAACACGCGACTGTGTTGAGACTGCTTTAATTGTGATAAACAAAATTGATTTTGAGCAAGTAAATAAATAAGCAACTAAATCCGTGTATGAAAGGCGTAACCAAATCAGCGCAAGCTTTAATCTTTGTGAAGGTATCACCGTAAGGTGTCAATACCAGCAACAATTTAGTGGAGTCGTAGACCTACTACGACTTGAAACAAGGACTTTTGTAAAGTATTTGAATATAATGCTCCCAATACATCATATGGCGTTTTAAATTGAATATGCGAAATGGATAAGTTCAAGCAATTGAACTTGGTAACCTGACAATAAACGTATGTATCAACGAGGGTATCCCACCATGGTTACGATGATAAACTATGAATGTAACTTCAAGGAAATGAAGTCTCAAGAAAGTGTGTTGACTTGGTAACAAAAGAGCCAACAATTACAACAATGCAAATCATTCGAATCACAAATTGGTAATTAGATTTAGCAAAACAATGTTTGAATTTTAATGAAGCGTTTGTTCGAATCGAAACCACATGCGTAGCAAATGGTGCATATGTGACATATAAGTTTCCGAGTACTGAAACAATGAATATTTGCTAAAATAAGGAGATGACCAAATGTCGAACCAAATGTGTGTTCGCTCTCTGCGAAGAAAATTAACGCGATGCAACTACCATTAGGGGGAGTACAGATGCAAACATCTACTCGCTAAAAGCAAAAATGGAAATTTCATTGTAAGAGATTCGAATATCTTCTCAAGGTTTAGTATTCTGCATAAAACTATTTGGTGCATCGTGCAGGAAACACCATTTTTGGTGCACGTTGTTAGCAAGTTATTGTCCCACAATTTCCCCAGTATATTTTCTTCCTGAATCCTCAGCTAATGATACTCGATCATCGATCGGTCGTGAAATAGTAACTAGATCCTCACAGTTAGTTAAATAATTAATTCGTTAATCCTTAGCAAGAGTCGCCGACTCTCGTTGGTTAGCTCGTTCGGCTCCTGGTAGTTTGATGTTCGTACGATAGCTATCGTCCTTCGTCTTGATGAGCAAAACTGGGGTTACCCAAAGCGGGAACTTGGTCTGTTATCTTCCTTCTCTATCAGCTACTGAAGCTACACTGACAATCCTTGCACCTTCGAAGGTATATGTCGTTAAGGTGCATTAATAGCAGGCGCGGTGCCCGGAATCAAATCGATGCAAAATTCGACTTGTCGTTAAGGAAATAATTCTGCCAAGTCTTCGGGGAAGACTTCAGGTTATCCCCTCATCACAGAGATATCTTCAAGTTTTGGTTCATGGGCTCCCTGTCTACGACATGAGCCAAGAAGGCGTTGCATTCTTTTGCGCAAAACTTTCGTGTCTTCAATGTCTGATAATCCATAGGGGCGTATCCTGCTTGATTACTTGACAGCCAGTCCATCCCAATTATCACGTCGAAGCTTCCCTTAAGCTAGTTCTACCGAATACTGGATATCAATCTTGCTTACTATTAAAACAAGTATATTCTGAAGCTAAAATTTGACAGCAATATCAAATAGCACAGATGCATAACATTGACTACTATGAGGCGTACCGATAGCCATGTTTGGACCCTGGCATGCTTCCCTAGCTCCGGTGTTAGACATTCTTCCCACGATTTTGTTTAATCTCCCTTGGGCAATCTTTCCTAAAGTGCCCCATATCATCGCAGTTATAACATCCCTTACCTTTCTTTCCACGTTTCGTCTCATGCCAACACGTGTCTTTGCTGTGCCCTACTTTGCCACAGTTGTCACACTTTCCATTTTTACATTGCCCGGTATGATGTCGTCGACACTTGTCGCATTGAGGTAGTTTACCCATGTACTCTTTTCCCTTTTTGGCCTTGTTGTTGCTATTCGTCTGAGTACCCTGCTTGAAGTTTGCAAACTTTCTCTTGTTGTCTCCAGATGACTCCACATGAGTCTCCTTTTTCTCCTACGAGGTTGAAAATTTTGTCACACCCCGACCACGTAAAACAACAAAACGTGGCGGAAACGTCGGGGAGTGTTGTAACAGAATCATTGTTTCATAACACATGGAAATTTGAAATTTTGTTTTATTGATTAACTGAGTTACAATGTCAAAACAAGAAAAGAAATATAACATAATTATCTAGTCTTGCATCTTTTATTGTCACTAAGGCCTCGTCCAATCCTATGTGAGCGTGCATCAATATCCTCATCAAATATCATCAATTATTATACCTGAAACACATGTGAAAATATATCAGCATAAAAATGCCAGCGAGTACATAGGTTTTGTGAAAATAGGATTCATGACTTATGTTTAAGAAAATGTTTAATGAAAACTTGTCATGAATCCAGTTTAAGTGTTTGCTTTTATAAAACGTTTGAAAAGCGATAATAAGGTAGATGATATGTCAAAGAGTAATGTAAGGTTAAATGAATAACCAAGTAAAAATGAGTTTGTATAAAATAAGTTGTTTGTAAAACAATGTCTTGTGAAAAAATATGTCTTAAACTAAAATGATTTAAACAACGCTGCGATATGTAATATCATACAAACACTTATATATAGGAAGTACCAGCGGCGTATCCACCATGCTTGTATCATATTACACACGCCTCGTTACTTAAATCACTTACCCAAACCAACCACCAATGTCAAATGTCTATGTTTAAACAAATTGCCAAATGTATTGAATAATATGTCAAATGTTTATGTCCAAGTGTAAATCATGTAATGTGTAACCAAAATGATATGTATGGCTAGTGAAATGCATCAACTAAACCATAGGTGAAAAATGCACAAACAAAGTATTGAAGTAAAACTTGGTTTAAATCAAAGTTATGTTTTGTGGAAATGCATGCTATACTGATACAAACACTTATGCGGTATGTTAAACGCATACATTCAAGCCTTGAGACAGCAGGATAACCTTAGAGTAAAGGTTATCAAAGTGAAAATGTTTTCGGATTCAGTCATTCCTTACACCCAAACAAACCTAGGATGTCAGGAACGGGATTTGTCAAGTCCTATGGTACCATTACTTACTACCGAGCGACGTAGCTAATGTTAATGAATGTAATAAAGAACCGTTAAACAAACCAAATGTTATACCGAATGTAAGCATGTGATGTGATGTGAATGTACTAAGTACGGACTAAATGAACATACATAGCATGAAAAGGTAAATGTAAATCAAATGAACTAAGTATGCTAAGTTAACATACAAAGCAGAAAAAGTCATGTAAAACAATGTGCTAGCATGTTAAGCAGACATACATAGCAAAAGATGTGTAATGTAAAACAATGTGCTATCATGTTAAGTAAACATACATAGAAAAACATAATGAAATCATGTACTAATAGTGTACTAATGAACATAGCAAGTATATGATATGAAAACATGGAAAGCACGAAAGTAACAAGTAGGCACATGTGTTTCACCCCAAAATGTTTGAAAAACAGTAAAAGAGGGGACTATGTACTCACTTGAGGGTGCTTAGAAGTCTTGAACAACAACCAAGCAAAGCTAGAGGGATCATGGAATCAAACGGCACCCTATATAGATAACTACATAAATAAACGGACCTATCGGAGGATCGGGTAGTACGAGGGTTCGTAAACTAAATAAGTGTAGGAACTTATGTAATATGGTTTAACAAAGACTACATACTAAAATGAAACCTGACCTAAGTGCTCACGACCCATTACGACCCGTTTAGGTAGCTTATGCTACTTTAACGCGTCGTTCGTGTAAAACGCGTTCGGACCGCCTAACTAGTCCTATGACAAGTAAAATATGCCTTAACATGTCTATTATAGTTACATAATCAGTTTAGATGTCAAAATTTAGGTTACATATGCTTAAAATGAATTTATGCGTAAAAAGGGCATTTTGGTAATTTTCCTAAGGCATATAATCTACTTATCATACAACTACTTAAACGACGTGACCATAAGGTATAACCTTGGAAGGTTATTCCCTATACAACTATGGTCACCTAAAGTATTTGGTCGGATCCTAAAGATCAACCAAATGGGTCGGGTTCGAAAGTGTAAGTGATTGATTAGATCGCTTACCTTTACGACCCTAAACAAGCACAATTCTAAAAGCGACGAGCTAAACATGCTAGAACATGTTTAGTAAGGTTAGAAAACAGGTTTGGTATTAAAGCAAACGGTTTTAATACCCTAGATTAGTTTGGTTACAAAATACGCGAGAAAACGCATTTTGGCCGAAACTACGACTCGTCACTGAGCCTAGATAACGTGGTAATCAGTAGGTATAGTCACTAGGGACTATAACCATCTTGATTACGCTCACGTTACGAAGTTCAAACGAACTTCGCGTTGACCATAAACTGGTCAAAGCAGAAAGTCAAACGCAGTTTGACTTTAACGAAAAAAAACGAAAGAAAAGAACGAAGGAAAACTTACAAAGGGTCCCCGCAAGCAAATCTTGATCCAAATAGCTCAGGTATGAAGCAATGGCTTCAACTTAGAGCACATTAGATCAGATTTGTGTGAGTTGCAACAATGGAGGTGTTGGGTACTTATAGGAAAATCACAACCGTTAGGATCGTTCCTCGATAAACGAGCTTCAATCCTAGCCCTCCATGTGTGCCCCTTGTTTTCTAATACCATTAAAGCCCCTAGAATGAGCCCATAGTTTGGGAAATACCATTTGCAAGTGCTAAAACCATGTAGAACAGCTGGAAACAGGCTGGAATTACAATTTTGCAGACCTGGCAGGTTCACACGGCCCACGTAAGACCCAAGGGGGGGTCTACGCGGCCCGTCTGGGCTGCTCAGACCAGCAACAGTTTGTAAAATTGTAGTTTTGGTCCCTGTTATGTGATTAAAGCCATTTTCACATGTTTAAGGCCCGTTAAGCCAACTTTAAGGCCCTAAAATGATGCCTAAACATTATGGACATGAAGCATGCTCAAAAATATGCCGGATGTCGGTTTGTTTGGTCGTATGATCGCGATGTTTGCTTAATTACGACGGAATGCGCATAAGCGCGAAAAACGATCCAAATTGCGCGCGAATGGATTTTTCTTATGCAAACACTAAAATAAATGCTTACATAAATTTTTGGATGTCCGGGAGTATTCAGAATGTAAGTTATGCGCGAAAATGCAAACCTATGCACTTTTTGACGCTTTTAGCCCCTGAATGAGCATAAAGTTTATTTTAGCACAACGAACCCATCAAAGCCTATTTCTAAGCTATGTAAAGGATATTTAGGGTGTGTTTAACTTATGATCATGTTCCGGAGGGTCTGTTACAGTACAAATTGACATACTTTCACAGTTTGTCGAATTTAGTCCCTGTAAGCGAATAAACTTGATTTTGGCATACCAAACCATCCAAAACTTATTTCTAAGTTATGTGGAGGTTATTTGAGGTATGCTAAGCCTAAGTCACTATTCCGGGGTGTTTGTTGCATTAAACTGGTTATATTTACGCATCAGTGCGCGTATAACCTTCCAGAAAGCGATTTAAAGCCCGAAATCGATCAAGGGTTGATATGTGCAAATGATACACATGTTTATACAAATCGCAAGTATGAAATACAATATTTCATTGGTTTGGTATTTGTTTGATGGCTGAAGTGACACAGGTGTCACAAATTTGTTCAGTCTGATTGCCTCTTCAATCAAGATCACACTTAGATCAATGGCCTCAGCGATCGTTGCAGGCTTTGATGTCGTCGCCATGCTCATGATTTGGGGTGCCAATCCCCAAATAAAATGCTCAATCTTTTTAAATTCTAGTTCTACCATGTAGGGGACAATACGCGATATAACATGGAATTTCTCGACGTATTCAGCTATTTTTGGTCCTTCCATCTTCAAGTTCCAGAACTCGGTTTCCACCTTCTGGCTTTCTGCTCTTGAACAGTATTTCTTATGCAATAGTTCTTTCAGTTGACCCCATGTCAAAGCATATGCAGCAGCCTCGCCCATTGTCTGGACCTGGAGTTTCCACCATGACAAAGCCCCATCTTGGAATAGTCCGGAAACGTACGTAACCTGATGGTCCGGGGTGCACTTGCTCACACGTAAAATGGAATCCGTCTTCTCAACCCAGCATACAAAGGCAACGGCACCCTCAGTGCCATCAAAATGCAGGGGCTGGCAGCCCAAGAACTGCTTGTAGGTGCAGCTTGCGATACAAGCAACATTATTCGCGTAAGGTAATAGCAAAGCACTTGTGGAAATGTCCAAACGTTTTGTAATGTGTCTTAAGGGACTAAGCATTACCGTTGGGTGGGTTGTTTCCTGAGGTACCTCCACTGCGCTCGGAGCGAAGGGTTGTTGGTATCGGTGTTTCCTTGAGTCGACATCTTCCTAGAAGAAGGTCGGTTAGGTTAGGTCTTATTAAGGACACGAGCACACAAGCCTCTACTTAACGAATAAGACTTCAGAGGTGTATTTACATACGTATATAAGCAATCATATAACGACATCATTATAGTATAACTTGTAGGTAGGAACACATTTAATGAGAACACAATAAGCAAGCACGTAGCATTACAACTACCGTACAATCATGCAAATCAATAACGTGTCTAGTGAGAATATAACGACTGAGCTTTCATTATTTACCAACCACAATCAAATTGTCTACGAAGTGTATCACATCAAATGGGACACAGGGTCACCCTACCCTTGCCCAATAAGTCTGTCAGTGTATCAACATCACGTGGTCAAAAGTAGTCTATAAAAAGTCTCCGCAATCTCAACTCATTTGTAGTGTCTTTACCCAAGAGTAATGTAATCCGCGTAAATCCAGAGACCAACTACACTGGTGATTGAGGTGGAGGAGGAAAGAAAAGTAATCTGCTAGCATGCGTAAACTCCTCCTCGAGCTTGTATATGCATCGAAGTAGTTAACTGATCTGCCGCTCGATAGTAAAGAAACGAGCATCAAAATCCTGGGAAAGGCGTTATAGCAGCAGGTGAGAGTGCAAAGAAGTCTTTGATAATTGTGGAGTATCAAAGTATACTGGTAATAAACAGGGTGGAGGTTGTGGTGTCAGCTCAAGCTCCAAAACTTTGCGACTTATATCCTCAAACTGTAGCTGATGTTACAGGAGCACGCATTCCGTGTGTAGCCTCCATAATGTGAGGGATGGCAAAGGTCTAAAATCAGCATAGTGTATTAAAGGAACCATTGAAATGGCTTGTCCAACGTTGTAGAGGTGAACAAACGGTGCGACTTGTGAAGTCGGGAAAAATGCTGCTGTAGCAAAAGAATCGTTATGCGGGTGCTGACCTGGAGTACCTTCCCGGGGTGCGGGTATGTCCTGAAAGAAAGCGGTAAGCATGTCGGTGCAATGGACGCTAGTCTTCGCAGGAGTAACATTAGCGGGTGCAGGTGCAGGAGTAAATGCCTCAACGAAAGGAGAATCAACAGGTGCGGGTACGGGTTCAGGTACAAGGGGCGCAATGTCTGTTAAACCAAAAGGAACAAGGTCATGATTGAGCAAGGGCGTAAGATCAGTAAGTGCAACATCAAGCTGGCCCACAAGGAACTGGAGCTGCCTCAGGGGTAGGTTCTGGGTTGTGTGAGGGTATGTGATCTTGAGAAGGTGGTAGTGCAGTAGTCAAAGCGGCGTCGTCGTCCGTGTCTGTAGCAAAAGCGGTAACCTGCCTGTCTGTAAAGCCGTAAATGTCGCAGACTCAAAGGAGTCTAAAATCTAGTGTATACTAGAATCAGAGGATAGCTTGATAATAGGGATCTCAAAACGTAAAATTAATAACAACGTTCTCATCTAACTTTCCATCATCCTGGGTGTCAACGGGAGGATCGTCAACAAGCGAATTAATGTCATCATTAAACACTTTGTCAAGAGGCCAATCCTGGGGGAAAATAACCACGAGAGGTATGGCGTCGAGGATCGGAGCCAGAAGGTGCTCTCCACCGAAGTGTCCTAATGGTAAGGTGGTCGTGGACCGAAACAAGAATGACAGGAGGATTCTCGTCAGCCATCAGTAAGGGTAATTTATCGCCAAAGTCTGGCAGCGCGGACGGTTGGAAGTCGTCCTCGTCCTTGGTCAGCATGTTAGGGTCACTCTCAGTGTCCGATGTAAATATCTCTGGCACAGGTACAGTCTCATCATTTGTGGCGGTGACCATAGGGTCGTCATCATCTGACAATTCGTTCCCTGAGGAAGGTGACGTGTGTGCCGGTACATAATAGTCATAGCATGCATATTCACAGTAATCTTTAACACTTGGTGTAAAATAAAGACAATTCATAATGTAATCATGTATTCACATATTCGTCCTAGTCTTCCCAGACTATCCCAACCAGCCTCCCAGACTAAACACCCGGTCTCTTAGACTAAACACCGAGTCTCTCAGACTAATCACCCAGTCTCTCAGACTAAACACCCAGTCTCTAAACACCCAGTCTCTCAGACTAAACACCCAGTCTCTAAACACCCAGTCTCTCAGACTAAACTCCCAGCTTCCCAAACTGAATTCCCCAGTCTCTCAGACTAAACCTTCCTAGTCTCTAAGACTGATCCTCCCCAGTCTCTAAGACTGATCCTCCCCAGTCTCTAAGACTCAATTTTCCCCAGTTTCTAAGACTCATTTTTTTCCCAGTCTCTAAGACTCATTTTTTTCCCAGTCTCTAAGACTCAATTTTCCCCAGTCTCTAAGACTCATTTTTTTCCTAGTCTCTAAGACTCAATTTTTTTCCCAGTCTCTAAGACTCAATTTTTTCCCAGTCTCTAAGACTCAATTTCCCCAGTCTCAAAGACTGATCCTACCTCAGTCTCTAAGACTGAACCTCCCTCAGCCTCTAAGACTGAACCTCCCTCAGCCTCTAAGACTGAACCTCCCTCAGTCTCTAAGACTAAACTATGAACATAAACTTTGAAATGTGTTTTTGTGCCTTTTGTTTGTAAAAATGTTTGTTCCCTGGATCTGGATGTTTTATGTATACAATGAAAACATGTCGTAAAACGTCTTCGTGGGAGCCCTAATGATCGTAGTCTAGACTCGAGAAAGAATCCTAGTTTGCTACGATCGAAGCTCTGATACCAAGCTGTCACACCCTGACTTTCACAGAAGCGTGATTATGGTGTGACTTTCTTGTTATCATTGCATTTAACCATATCAAACAACTATATGAAGAAAACCAAAGATTTGTCATCCATAAAATGGGTTTAAAACATAACAACACTGTCTAAAACGTAGACTTCAAATTTAAGTTTTACTAACCATATGAATTGTGTAAAAGTTCGCTAAGGACTCGTCAAAAGATATTAGTTATAATCAAAGTTTGGAAGACGTGTCTCGTCCAGGAGTAAGGCACACTGACCAAACCCAAAGACCATGGATGACATCTTTATGCTTAACATGACTTGAAACTCCAACGCCCGCCAGATCCATACTTAATTTCCTGAAATACATGTAGTTTGAAAAACATCAACAAAAGTTGAGCGAGTTCATGTTTGTGTGTATGAATAAGCCTTTAAAGTATGTCTGTGTAAATGTATGTCCCTGGTATGTAGCAATAAGGAAAAAAAGATCAATTAATGTGTAGCTAATACATTAATAAGTGACATGGCCTAGGAAGAACTCAAACCTGTATGCGTATTTCGTACCGGCCCCTCCGGCGGAACGACATAGTCACCACATGTAGCCAACTCGCCTGCCCATGGGTGGGGCTCGCAACACCCAATAGATCTATCACTCATGCCCCTCGGTCCTTATACAAGGATTAATGGTCTTAAGACAATAGCCTACCCATTCATGTGATCTAGCAGTACATTCCTTAGCTAATCATACCATGTATAAAATGTTTATAATCAGTATGTAACATGTATTTCACCCGCGAAGTTGTAAAACTGAAAACAGTTAAAAGAAAAGGGGGACATGAACTCACAGTATTACGTCTTCAGTATGTGTAACCCAAGTCTCCTCAGCAAACACGACTACCTACAGTGTACTAACGTCTATTAGACGAACGGGCCATGCCTTTGCTTAGTATGAAGGTTTTTGAGTTACGTTTCTTGTGTTCCCAATATTATTCCAAGTTATAATTATTAGTTGTTAAAATAATAAATATTTTAACTTGAATTTTTGGAATAATTTGTTAAACAATATTCTTGTAGTAATACTTCCCATGTATTTGTATTCGTATTTCCTTCCCAAGGATGAGGGTATCTCATACATATGTATTCGTATTTTTGTATGTGTGTCTTTAGCTGTGTTTTGGCGTCGTGTTGCGATGTATTATTCCAAAAATATACCAATATATTCCCAATATATATTTCCAAAACAATATACTTTCAAGTCTCACTTAGAAAATAAATATAACTTATTTGTCAAAAATAATGTATTCCAAGAAAATATATATTTTTCCCAAAAATCATATAATTTCTAAATATACTTAGGAAAATATGTCTTTAACTCCCCAAAAAATAATATATTTTCTCTTGGTAAAAAATATGATATACTTGGTAATATGTACGAAAATCATATTTTCACTCCTTTGGTTTCCAAAATAGTACTTGCCAAAAATATATATTTACAAGAGTATTTTCCGGAATATTTCATAAGTTACGTTTTATTGTTCGGCTTTACAATATTAAGTGTGTAACTTATATTTCATTCCTTGTGGTTTTTGGTATTATTTTGGAGTTGTAAATGTCATGGTATTTTGTTAAGTTATATTATTTTACCCTAAAATAATATAACTATTCCACAAAATAAACAAATATCCACACAAGTGTCTTAATATAAAATATATATTCTAAATATATATTTACCACTTTTATCTACAAAAACCAACCTCCGATACTTTGTATTTTTGTAACAAAACCTATGGCGAAGTTTATTTTGAAAAACAAAGTTAAAAAAAAACATACTTGTAAATAATTGTTAGTAAATATTTTCTAAGTGTTGAAATTTTTAGAAAATTTCGCCATAGTTTCCTTTGTAAACGGAGATGTCCATGCTATTAAGTATATCATTTTCTTTTGTAAAAAATCATCACAATCCATTCACAATCAATAATAAACAACCTTTACTCACCAATTTTGCCAAAAACAAGCATATACTATCACTCCATGAAATTGAATATTTATAAAAATATGTAGTAACTTACTAGTGTATTTAGTAAGTCTTGTTACCCTTTAAAGTGTGGTTGATTCTTTAAAAACATCATTTTTAAAGAATGTAGATCTTTACAACTTATAATCATATTTTCTAAAAAAGTTTCTTCTTGGATTTTTCTTGTTACATAAGTGTTTCTACACTTTATTAACCACAAAAAATGAAGGTTATTTATTTAAGAACCAAGATTTAGTAAAACTTGTATTTTTAACTTGGTTACTTAGAAGAATCATACTTAAAATATTTAGATTTACAAGACTTTTGATCATTACTTAACAAGAAACAACTTTATTCTTTCAAGTTCATGATCTTTGTGAGGATGATCCATTAATTTCTAACACTTTCATCCTCTCATCTTGCTAGATTATGTTTTTAATCATGATCTAGTAAGATCATATGATGATCTATATCATTTACACAAGCAATTAATCAACAAGTATTACAACAACACCGAACAACATGATTTGTTTAAGATTTCTTATAATTTTAGGCTTATGTTCATGTTACATCTTCTTGTTTCACAGTGTTCTTCAAGATTAACTTTATGTAACATCTTTTAACCACCAAAAATAGAAGTAAACTAGCAAGATCATGGGTCTTACCACTAGCTCAAGGCTAGGGATGATCAAGAGGATAAATGAAGTGGATAAAAGCAAACGGTGAAGGTTCTTGATCTTCCGAAAGCTCCTATCTCCTTTGTGCACCTTCTAGCACCTTATTATAAGCTTGGAATGTATGAGAATTAGTTGAAAAATGATGACGATGAGGATGTTGGGTTCGGCCGAAAGCTCCCAAGGGGAGAAGAAGATGATCAAGTGCGTGTTTTAGTGTGTGCACAAATGAGCTCTAACCTTCCATGTATACTTATAACCCATTTAATCATTCCATCCATTGTGTAATATGTCTTGTAGTAGGAGACAAGATCTTATATTATATTGAAATAAAATCTATTAAATAGGCCATGTGTTGGCCATAGACTAGGTTTAACTAAACTAGTTAGTTACTACTTAAATTTTAAGTATGTAGTTAAGATCTAGTTACTAGATATTTATATGGGGTGTTATGATGTTTGGGGACTATAACTAGCATGCTAATGATGAAACAATGCTTCTAGTGAAAATTTGGTGTTTCGGGTAGTGTCCGGTTGTTCGGTTAGATACCGTTCCGTTAAAGTGCTAAGTTATTCCGTATAGTGTCTTTTATGTAACTTTTTGTGACACTTTCAATTCCCGACACTTAGGAAAGCATACAGGACCATTTTGCCATATTTTTGCATGTTACTAGCATGTTAAAATGCTGAATTTTAATGATTAATGCAGAATGCTGCACTTTGAGTGGGTTTTAGGCACTTTCCGGCACTTAAACTATCACCTAGTGACGCAGTTTTATGGTCCTTACTTCCCTACACTCCATACTAGTGTAGTACCTTGTCTTTGGCTCATATTAGGGCTCAATATATTGTCTGTCTATGTACTGGCACTATCAGTATATTTCTGAGTTATCCGCTCACTGTGCTAACTGTGCCTTGTGCATCAAGTATGTCACTAAAGTTTGTATGTAATGAATGGTGTGATAGTATGAAATGTGATGCACATGTATGTATGATACAGAAATCATAAAGCAGTTTATGTCATCAGTTGTAATTAAGCACAGTCATTAGGCATAAATCAGTATTAATTAATTGTACGGATACATGCAAATTTGACGGTTGTCACACCCGGCAATAGTAGTAACCAACAAAATCTAAACCAACGAACAAACTTTCAACAACCAAGAAACGAGTCACAAAATTTCTCTCAACAAGGGGGACGAGAAAGGCTTGAAGATACCGTATCTCGCCTCATCTCCGACACCGAAAAGAAAAACTCGGATCAATTTCAACAACTGGAATCGAATTTTAGAAATCAACAAGCTAGTATTCAAAACATTGAAAAACAATTAAATCAACTTGACCAAAATTTCTCCGAGAGACCACAAGGCGCGTTACCAAGTAATACCAAAACCAACCCAAAGGCATAAGTACATCTCATCACATTGAGAAACTGTACCGTGGGTCCCGAGGAGGCTCCATTACCTCCAACTGAAAAAAGCCGATTTAGCCAAACCACAACTCCACTAACGCCCCAACAAGAGATAGCTCCTCCACCAAATCAAGAGCCCACCAAGAATCCTCCGGTTCCGTACCCCGGTTGGTTAATTCGCCAAAAGACCAATGAGCAATTCGCAAAGTTCGAAAAATTGCTAAAACAATTGCATGTTAATGTTCCATTTATCGAAGTCCTAACCCAAATGCCTAAATATTCCAAATTTATGAAGGACTTCCTCACTCACAAAAGGAAAATTGAATCATTTCACTTAGTTAATTTAAGCGAAGAATGCTCCGCCTTGCTACTCAACAAACTCTCGCAAAAGAAGATTGACCCTGGAAGCTTTACAATTCCTTGTTCGATTGGGGAATCTCCCATTCGCAATGCACTAGCCGACCTCGGGGCTTGCATCAACCTCATGCCCGCATCAATGTTCAACCATCTCGGCCTAGGGAAAACAAGCCCTACAAAAATGAGCATACAACTCGCCGATAGGTCCGTCAAATATCCACAAGGTGTCGTTGAAAATCTATTGGTCAAAGTCGGTGAATTTGTCTTCCCGGCCGACTTTGTCATACTAGATATGGAGGAAGATACCGAAGTACTACTCATCTTAGGGAGGCCATTCCTAGCTACGGCCCACGCAGTGGTAGACATGAATGGTGGAACACTAACATTGAGGATTGGGGACAAGGAAATGAAGTTCGGAGTTAGAAAAAGAGTAGAGGACGATGACCCGGTCACTTACATGAAGGTCATAGACTCAAGTTTGGACGATGACCCGGTCACTTACATGAAGGTCATAGCCAAGGAACCTTATAAACGTGGCGCACCACGGAGGCATTCCGCGGAACTGTCCTTAGTTTAGTTTAGATTTTCAGGAATAAAACACACTCGGAATGGTGAAGGATACCAAGGGAAACTTGAACCGACACCCGATACACAAAAACAGGGCTTGCCGCAAAATTTTCTTCATTACAGCAAGTTCGGCACGGGCCGTGCCCCTCCAACACGGCCCCGTGCTGAACCATCTGCAGAAGATCGCCCAATTCAGGTAACTGGACACGGGGTGTATTCACTGAACACGCCCCCGTGCCCAGGCTTCTGTTTCTTTTTACTAGTTTCTTTTACTGGCAACCTGAACACGGGGCCGTGCCCAGACACCACGGGCCCATGTCCAGATGCCCAGTAACATAAAAATTTATTTTTAACCACACTTTTACACATTCAAACAACCTAAAAACTTATTTTTGGGACACATTGAGGACAATGTGTAATTTAAGTGTGGGGGGGTGCTAAAACCTTGAATCTTACAAGTCCTAACTACAAGCCTTACACAAAACTCTATTGGAACCGCTAAACACCCCGATTTTTTTTCAAAAAATTTTCATTTTTTTACTTGTCTTGGTTTAATTTGGGAATTTCAAGTTCTAAAAAGGTTATATTTTTACAAATTTACAACCGATAGCGTCGTGATAAAAAGAACCAACATAAGAAAATTATGAAACGACATGACAAATCTAGTTAAAATTTGATTATATATACTTGATCACATAAAAACCCATTCCAACAAAAAGTGAGTTTTGAGCCTTTATTGAGCATATAAATATACATCTTTAAACTAAATGCTCTTTTTTCGTTTCTTGTGTGAATAGCCGCTTGGTTCTTACGACTCTAGAACTTGCCATGACGATACATTCTCGATCCTTACTAACTTAAACCCAAGTAAGTAAATGATGGAGGCATTAGGATTAACCCTATTTATTTCAACACCATTATTTTTCTTTTTTTTACCACCTACCCAAAATCCCCCTAGTTAACCCCTTTGAGCCTAAATCTTTTCATTTCTTAGCCCAAAACAAACACCCTTTTACCCACCAAAACCCTTTATCTTTTTAAACCCTTTATTTTAGTAACAAAGCTCGGTTTTCTTATGACTTCTTTATGAAAAAAAATAAAAAAAAATGATGATAATGAAGCCAAAAGAAATAAACAAACAAGTTTATCAAAAAGAACTTTGTTGGAAAAATTGCTTCATTGGAATAAAAAAGTTATAAAAATAAAGTCGTACGAAAACCGACGCTTTTTACGCCTTTCGCCTTTTTCTACTAACCACTAACCCAACCACCTACCTTTAACCCAACCCTAACCCTTCCCCCCAAAAGTCCTCTTGATATTCACAAAGGTGTACAGTTATAAAGGAGGAGGTTTGATTGCTTGGCAAGCTTATGATAGAAGTAAGTTCCATGCCGCTCTCGAGTGTTTCACAAAAATACATCTTCGGCCGAGTGTTGAGTGATTCCCCGTTAGGTATGTGAACTTGTATATAAATGGAATTTTAAAAAGGCATGTTATGCCCTAATAAGTAATTTATCTTATGTAATGTTTTAAATAAATCATGACGAATAGGATTGTAAATAAAATAAAAGTAAAACCTAATAGAGAATCTTGGAAATCTCGATACTCTATGACAAGCCCAAAAATCTTCTCTTCTACCCATTCCATTTGAGAGTGTAAACCCACATTATAAAAAGTTTTGCTTGAGGACAAGCAAAGATTCAAGTGTGGCATAAAACTAATCCTTTTTTAGTACTAATGTTGGAAAAAGTGTGTTTTTGTCTTCCTTTTGTATTTTCAGGATTAAATGAGCTCAAATGAACAAAAGAAGCAAAAAGGCAGCTAAATCTAACATAAATACAAGAAAAGGAATAAACATGGCATGCCCGACCCCTCGACAGCATCCTCCCAAGCAAAAACAAGAGAACAGAAGGCTGAACACACCCCGTGCTCAATGAGCACGGGGGCGTGCCCAAGTGTCTGCAGAAAAGACAAAGTTGTAGAAGCTTCAATCACCCACCACGGGGGCGTGTCCATCGGACACGGGGCCG